>NC_136903.1:9884313-9945110 GCF_949606895.1 Notothenia rossii | reverse complement strand
GTGAGTGACACGTCTGAAGCTTGAGTCTGCCAAACTGCTTCCATAGTAGCTTACTGATTGCTGATCGCCTCTCTAACTCATCCAAACTATCCTACAAGTTAGCCGTCGCCTAACAGGACATTTATTTACTTTATTTGATACAATGGCTGGAGCTGGAGGCGAAATGTCGCTACAAACATTGCTGACCGCCATTCATCAGGTGAGAGCTGATATGCTGTCTCACCTGGACACAAAGATCGACCCTATACAAACCTCTCTTAATACAATTCAGAGCTCACTATCCATCCTGTCTGAGCAAGTCGATCTGCTTGAGCAACGTGTTTCAGCTAACGAGGACAACATAACTGATCTCACGACCCGCATTGAACGAATGGAGTCGGTCAATACTACACTTAAAAACAAAGTTGAGGATCTAGAAAGCCGCAGCCGACGTAACAACCTTCGCTTTGTTGGAGTACCTGAGTCTGCAGAATCAGGAGACATGGTCCGCTTTATGACCCAGCTGATCCACCAAGTCCTGGGGCAGGAGAACTTCCCATCGCCGCTGAAGATTGAGAGGGCTCACCGGACTCCCACCACTCTCCCGAGGCGGCCAGATCCCCGCGATAAACCAAGGAGTATCCTGATTAAACTTCTGGATTTTCAGGACAAGAAGACGATCCTCCGTGTCGCCAGGGAGAAAGGGACACTTAAATTCCATGACTCGATCATTTCCATCTACCCTGATTTCAGTGTCGAGGTGATGAACAAGCGCCGTCTCTTTGACCCAGTCAAACGCAACCTCCGTGGCCGGATGAAATACTTCATGAAGTATCCTGCTACACTGTGTGTCACCGTGGATGGCAAAATGCAGAGTTTCACCTGTCATAAGCGCGCTGAAGCGGCTTTCATGTCCGAACCGAACTCACCAGCTGCTGGTATGTCATATTAGTCCATGCTTGTCTTTGTTTACTTCCTTGTTTCTATCTGACGTCAGAATAATGTGGTCTTGCCGTTGGCTAAACTGCCTCACGTGACTTGTGCTGTCAGTAGTGGCAGGTGATACTCCTCTCTAAGCTACACATTTATTTAACTGAATGCAGACTCGAGTTTCGAGTTTCTCCTAAGTTTGTTTGTTTATTTACTTTATCTGTTTTTATTGTATTTCTTTTGTAAACTTTATCTCTGGCTAGTTTGTTCACTCATGGGACTGCCTGGGGATCAGCCCCTGGGCCTGATGGGCCTCTTGTGGGGAATGTTTGTTTGTTTTTGTTGTTGTTGTTGTTTTTGTTGCGGCTGTGTGTGCTTGTATGATCGGGATTTTGATTTCTGCCTATTAATTAAATCGAAAATAGACTTCAGCCTTGCATCTAGTTTGACCTTAGCCTACAAATGCTGTACTCACAAAACACTGCTATTTCCTATGTTACTGAAACCTTATGAATGAGGCAAAAGGATTAAAAATTATTCATCTTAATATCAGGAGTTTGGTGTCAAAAATTAACCAGCTTCGTGTATGGGTCATTATGCATAAGCCACACATTATCACACTTTCGGAGACCTGGCTAGGTAGTCATATATCAAATAATGAAATTAATTTGACAAATTACAATTTATACAGATCTGACAGAGTCTCATTGGGTGGAGGTGTGGCCATTTTTGTGTTAGCAGAGCTCGCTTCTGAATTGATTACTCCCCCTGTTGAAGCTTATCTTTTTGAATGTATTTTTGTTAAAATCACACTGCATGAAAACAAGCGACTGATCATTGGAAGTGTATATAGACCACCATCATCCCCTGCTGATTCCTTTAATAATATAATCTCCACCATCAATTCCATCAATTCTATTTCTCAGAAAGGCGAACTAATAATACTTGGTGACTTTAACAAAAATTGGCTTGATAAATCATGCTCTAAAGAAAAAAATCTACTAAATAATCTAAACCTAACTCAACTTATTAAAGAGCCTACTCGTATTACACCCCGGTCTCAAACTCTTCTTGACTGGATACTGGCTTCTCATCCTGACAGATTTTCCAAGTCTGGTATCATGTCAGACTGTTTTAGTGACCATTGTGTTGTTTACTGTGTGTGGAAAATTAAAATTCCGAAAGTGCCCCCTAAGTTGATTAGTATCAGACAATATAAAAAACTGAATCTTGACTTATTTTTGAATGATTTACTTGCTATTAACTGGGACAGATTTCAGTTAATACCTTATGTTCAAGATGCATGGGATTTTTTTCTCTCCGAGTTCACAAAAGTAGTAGATAAACATGCACCATGGAAAACTATTAAGGTAAAGGGTAGACATCTCCCCTGGATCAGTCCTGAACTTATTGACCTCTTTAGGAAAAGGGACAAAGCATGGACAACATACCATCTGACAAGAGACAATGCTGACTGGGAAATATATAGAAAACTGAGAAATCTAAGCAAAACTAAAACTTCTAATGCCAAAGCTATTTACTACAGAGAATGCCTGACTGGTGACTTTAAAAATCCCAAAGAATTCTGGAGAAAAATTAAAACAATTACTAACATCTCTGAAAAACATTCAATTAATCAAATTAATCAAATTAAGCTTGATGGCAATATTCTACATGATCCACTATCTATTTCCCAGGTCTTCAACAATCATTTCTCGTCTGTCTGCTCCTCGCTTCTCCCTGACAGTCAACCGACTACCAGTTCTCCTGGTAATATGCCACCTTGTACCAGTTCTTTTTCCTTTCGGAAAATACGACCAACTGAAGTGCAGAAAGTAATTTGTGAATTAAAGGTAAGCAGTGGTGCTGGACTTGATGGGGTTGAAAATCGTTTTCTCAAGCTAGCCGCCAATATTATTATGTACCCTCTTACTGATTTATTCAACCTGTCACTTGTCTCCAGCGAACTACCACTTATCTGGAAATATGCACGTATTATTCCTCTTCATAAAAGTGGTGATCAGCTTGATTGCAATAATTACAGGCCTATCTCCATCCTATGCTCTGTTGCCAAAATATTTGAAAAAATCATCTTTAACCAACTTTCACTATACCTTAGTATTAACAACATTCTCACACCCCTTCAATCTGGTTTTAGATCAAATCATTCTACAGCTACTGCCCTACTTAAATTCACAAATGATGTGTTCTCTGCAGCTGATAGAGGGGAGTTAACTGGTGCCATCTTTATTGATCTTACCAAAGCTTTTGATGTTGTTGATCGCTATTTACTACTTGATAAATTATATGCTATTGGACTTTCTAGAAGTGCATTACTTTGGTTTAGCTCATATTTACATAATCGAAAACAGTGTGTTATTTTGAATGGGAAAAGTTCTGATCTCCTTATACAGCATAGTGGAGTACCTCAGGGCTCTACACTTGGACCACTACTTTTCACCATTTATATAAACAATTTGCCCTCCATTTTTCAAAACTGTAATGTTCATCTATATGCAGATGATACCGTTATTTACACATCAAAACCAAATCTCTCTCAAATTCAAGTTTCACTCCAGTCAGATTTCACCCTCCTGCAAGACTGGCTATTCCAGAACAAGTTACTTTTGAACAAAACTAAATCCTTCTCTATGATCTTTGGTACCCGACACAAACTCAAATCTTTGACTGGCTCATGTGATATTTCTTGCAATGATGGTACAATTCTGCATAGAGTTGACAGTTTTAAATATTTAGGGGTATGGCTTGACTCTAACCTTTCATTCAAACCTCATATTGATCATATACTGCATAAAGTAAACTTTGGTCTCGGTACTCTTTACCGCTCTCGGCACTGTTTTACCTTAAAAGTTAGGAAAAAACTTGCTACCCAACTGCTATTTCCCTTATTAGACTATTGTGACGTTGTTTATCTCAATGCTCCGAAATCTGTTCTAGCCCCGCTAAACATTGCTTACAATAGAATGTGTAGATTTATTCTCGGTTGTGATTTCCATACACACCACTGTGCACTGTACCTAAACCTCAATCTCCCTTCTCCTGATTTGAGAAGACATTTGCACTGGCTTGAGTTCATTTATAAAAGTTTCAACTTTAATTATCCCCCATATTTGAAACAGTATCTCTTTCGTTTTACATCAACCCACCAAGTTAGACATACCTCTCAGCTCTTCTTCACCGTTCCTCTAGTTAAAAAGGACATTGGCAAAAGAGCCTTCAAATTTAAAGCTCCTGCTGATTGGAATAACTTACCTGCTACCATCAGATCTCTCCCTACTCTGACTTTGTTCAAGCGTGCATTGTCGTCTCACCTCAAGGTTGAATGTTTTTGTATGACCTGAAGTACTTTATTTATTGTTTAAGGGTTGTTGAGGCTCCATCTTATTTCACCATCTCCTCATGAGATGACCCACCTATTGCCCATTTCTAAGTCTTTATTTCTAAGTCTTTATTGTTATGATTTTGTATATATAGTACAGCTACTCTACTTTACTCTACCCAATGATATGCATTCAATGTAACCGCCTATAATGTATTACCATGTGCTGTATGCTTAGGCTGAATGTTTGTAATTTCTTGGTTATTTCTTCCGATGTATGTGTGTGAATGTTGTTTGTATGTTGTACTTGTTTGTTATTTGTTTTCTTGGGACCCCCTTGAAAACGAGTTGATTCACCTCAAGGGGTTTATCCTAATAAAGAAATTTGAATATATATATGGTTAATAAGTTTGATCTTGTCACTGGTAGTAGCAGTTGGCAATCACGCAAATGCATTTGCTCGTAGATAAATGATGGGGGGGCCTGTGGGCATTTAAGGCTTCACATCTTGGAAGAGGCGGCGATGGCCGAGGCTCCTGGGCGGCTGTAAACGTGCACTTCTGTGTTCTGAGAAACACAAAAGTGGAGAAGACAGAGAAAGATGATATTATTTAAATGAACATAAGTTACATGGCACATTCAAGCTTAACTGGTGGCATTATGAAATATGTAAGAAAGAGAAATCACAAATCAACATTTCATCCAATCTAAACATCTATACATGGATGGACTGTTACCCAACACTGGATTAGACCTCACAGGGAGAGTGTTTACCTTCTTGTTCTCTGCGTTGTACTTGTTGAGAAGGCTCTGAACGCAGTTGCCATAGTCCGCATGAACAGCCGTTCTCCACCTGCATGAAGAACCAGGCAGTGAGACTTTAGGCTTTGAAAACTGATTTTCTAAACTGAAACTAAACCATTATCTGCCAAAGTCAGGGCCATTTGTTTCTTCTCATGAGAACAAGAAACTCTTGTCCTCTGTACTCTTGCTTTCTCACGTTCTGCACCATTCAGGATTTATCGAGTCGATGTGTATGTGTGGTACAAACAGGGAGACCGAAATACCGCTTCCCACCGTCCCAAATATAAAAATATACAGTATAAAAATATATACCTGACACCACAATAAATATATAAAAATAGCAGTCACGTAAACAAAATGGATGAACATATGAGAATGAATGAATCTATGACAAGTCAACAATTTCATCATAGTTGGTGTTTTTTTTACAATTGTGTTGTGAAGGGAGTATTAAAGTATAAACTACAAACACAATACATCTTAAAAAATGTTGTTATTTATTGTTGTAGAGAAATATTTCGAGAGAGAATTGAACCAACTTTTTTTCAACATCCAACTTCATAGTTTGTAATAGGAAAAATCAATTGGTGAAATTTGATAGATTGTTTTTGCAAAGTGGAACGAGGAAGCATGAACACCGTGCCGTGCACAGAGGGGGCTTAACCCACTTCCACACAAGCCACAGGGTTCCAGTCACTGTGGTGAGCTGACAGCTTGAGAGAAAGTAAAGCTTAATGTCTGAACAGAAAATAATGAACTCTTTAAATGTTATTGTATTAGTTTATATGGGTTTGGTAGTTCTCTGCATGCTGCTATGGTGAAACAAAACAACACATCTGGTTGCTTTGCTTCTGTTGTCATATTTGCATTGTTGTATTTATTTTAAATCATAATTATGTAGATGAAATACTGATTCAGTGCTAGGGGTGGGCCGACAGAAGCAGTTTGTAGTTTGATTCAAAAGATCGCTAGAGAATTGTATTTAGATTTCTGGTTCCTTAACAAATGGGCCGTGCACCATAGTCCCAGTTAGTTTTTTGGCCTCCTTTCTGTTCTTCACACAGCAGCACACCCTTTAGGACTGCACTTAATGTTGTTATTTATTTTATTTTTTGTTTAAACTCATATTGACTTCCATTTCATAATTGAAGTAAACAAGCCTGCTCTGTATCTCTCACTGCAGCATGCTGTGTTGCAACCCTGACACGGTCAGACAGGCAGAGCGAAGACATTAGCGTTTCTGAGAAACACAAATTATAACTTTGTTTTGACTTTTACATGCACCGGCTGAGGGTGCAGTACTAACTGATTTATGATGAAACAGGTTTTCCGGCAGTTTTCAGTGTAAGTGTAGAGGAGACCAGTGGCAGTTGCCACACCATGAAGTGCATTAATCCGAACTAACATGTGAATGAAAGAAAATCAACAAATGATTTTTGAATCATATATTTGAATAGAATCAATTAAAAAAAACGGTATTAAATTTATTTCCAGAAGTGTGATGTGTCCCTCGCCAACCCTATTCAGTGGATTGACCGGATTAAAGACCCAATGGGAAACTGAAGTCACTGTGAAATCACTCTATATAAATCTGCTTTACAATCTTAACAGCCAGACTCTTTAGGTTCTCAGCATAAAGTAGGTCACTGTTTTAAAAGTAAGTAATTGAAGATGTATTCAGTAACCCTGCACCACCTTAAAATCTTTAAAAACCTGTCCTTTTGTGTTGCCTTCTAATGTATTTGTTTTACATCAAAATGATCTCGATAGGATTTAATAAAAGGAGCATATATACAGACTTAGTTTATTTTCATGTGTTTGTGTGTAAGACACATTGAAAGTGATTTGTGTGAGGAACCGTGCAACATAAATATGCCTGCAGTGCCTACACCCACAAAGCCACACGGTTCAGAGCACAGGCTCCGTGGAATATTTGGTGTTTTAAAATGCTACATCCTGTGGTTTCATTACGGAACAACTCACATTGTTTTATTTTCTTAACGCAATTAATTCAAAAAATCTATTACCGCCGTTAACGCGATAATTTTGACAGCATTAAACCATAAACCCCATACATCCCACCAGTGGCAGCGCTGGGTAGGCTACAGCCATACCAAGAAATGGCTTAGCCCCACCTTAGCCCCATCATGAAAAATGATGTTAAAGTAAGCCAAATAAAGTCCGCCAACTCGTGCCGAGTAAATTGCACAGACAGCAGTTAGTAAGATTGATTTCAGTAGCCACTTGTCTGGAAATACCGAAGACTAGAAACGGTTTTGAAAACTTTTGTCACGTAGTGATCGTCTTCTCAATAGAACATATTTGATAATGTCTTCTGGCCAATCAGAATCTCCAGCAAACACAGCGGGGGTTTCTTTTGCTGCCTCTTCACACACAACTTGTGAGAGGCGCTCTTATCATGAGGGTCAAATCAGGTGGAGCGAAGTGGATATAACTACTACAGTATAACTACTATACATTTATATAAGGCAATTGTTCATTATTCGATCATTAAAATAATTATATCGTGAAATATTCCATCAAAATGTCACAAAGGATGCAAAGGTGGCAATACTAGGTGTGATACGGCATTGAGGGAAGAGCTAAGAAATATCTCCTAAAAATACAATTAAGTGGTTAAAGCCTGACCCCCCAACATTCAATGTTGGACTGAGAATGTCCAATCTATCAGATGGAGCAAACAACTTATGCTCTAAGGATCCAGACGGACATTTTCCGCAAAAGGTGGAGCCACGCCACAACTGTGCTGATCCAGTAAATTCACACACACACACACACACACACACACACACACACACACACACACACACACACACACACACACACACACACACACACACACACACACACACACACACACACACACACACACACACACACACACACACACACACACACACACACACACACACACACACACACACACACACACACACACACACACACACACACACACACACAACTAAAACACTCATATGGATGACCCCCCCCCCCTTGGCTGTTTTACTTTATTATTATTATTCTTTTTATGTATTTATCTATTTTATTATTATTATTTGTATTGATCTCTTTTTTTCGTTTTCTTATGTTGGCTATTATACAAATGTGAACATGTATGTTTAATGAAACTGAATCTGAAATTGTTAAGTTAAATAAATAATAATTATTATATTGTGGTTATTGTTAAATGTAATTAAATACCCCACTGATGGGTATGACGGTGAAATTTCTGCTCAGAGTATTATTGTTTTTATATTGCACTTACGGCTTGCCTGTCATTGTCAGGAGGTAGAAATATAATTGCTACGTCATTTACTATTGTTTGTTGTCTCTGCCTCTTGAAAGATGTTTTTTTGGTGCAAAAAAAATGTTTACAAGCATGTCGCAAACTTTGTCCGTCTGCTCTTTGGTAGTGGGCAGGAAGTGGATTCAACACAGCTTTTGGTTGAACACTAACAAAAGCAGAGGGAGGAAACCAAAATGGTACCCGCATTCAGTGTGATAACCACAAAAAGAACTGAAACTTTGAAAGCTGAGTGGAGCGGCAGAGGTTGTTGATAATTATCTGTTGATTTTCTATGATCGCACCTCTGACACACAAGTAGCCATTTCATCTATTGTTGACACAATATATATTGGTAAATGCAGCTTTAAAAAAAAAATGTTGGAATGGAAAACAGATTCCCTTAGTAAGTCTCTGTATGCAGTAAAGCATAATACAAATAATGTCATGGCTTTGTTGGCTTCCTTAAAGGTCCCCTATTATATTGTTTTTCATCAATATATTATAGGTCTCAGATATATACAAAACATGTCTCTGAAGTGTTTGGCTCCAAACACCAAACAGATCATTGCAGCATCCGATAATCCCCTCTGTTTCAGCCCTGTTTCAAAAGTGCTGATTCTCTGTCTGTTACTTTAGATGAAAAATAAGGAGCCCCTCCCCACGCCCCTCTGAGAGAGATTTGGTTACAAAGAACACAATGGTGCTCTAGGAGGACATTCAGATGATAAGGTGTGTGTGTGTGTGTGTGTGTGTGTGGGGGGGGGGGGGGGGTTACCTTGGTTGGTGATTGGCTAATGTAGACAGGGACTGAAACACACACAAACAAATCTACAGACTTACTCCAAACTGCCAAATATATTAATTAACACACTCTCACTCTCATATACTCGTTGACTCTATTTTGGCCTAGTAGAACAATAAGCAGCAGACTTTTACTTTTTAATAATTTCTACTGGATCTTAGATCTGCGCATGCTCAATACGGGTCGGAGATTGACCAACCGGCTCCCACTGCTCTGCTGTAAAGTGGCCAAAATCTGATCAGCTCTTTTTCAGACAGGTTTTAATATAAATGGATCAGGACAAAAAGTGAGAGAATTTTTTTGTCCTGAAACTTTCAGAATCTCTTTACAGAGAGGGGACACATGTTGATGTATAAAAGACATGAAAAAGGGGATTTTGCATAATAGGTGACCTTTAAAGATCAGCATGAGGTTGGATTTAGGAAGGCTGTTAAATAATGAAAGTTAGCAAGGAAGTAAACAAAAATAATAATAGCAGCAAAACTCATGACTGATGGGCGTTATGGTGATATTCTAAAACAACACAGCGCATGCCTATAAAAGTGACACAGTGACAGACATTATTTGTACCTGTGTGTAATTGTCTGCATCTGCACTGTTGTAGCGGGCCACATCTGGAGACACCTGGAGCTTGGACTCCACAAACTTAGGCTGGGTGTCCGGGAAGCTGTACAAACAAGCGGAACAACTGAAGCTGTCGGGAAAATAGATTGGAGCGCCACCTAGAGGCAAGACAGACTAAACACTGGTGAGTAAGGGTAGGGAGAGAAAATGCTGCTCAAATACTGAAGTAACTGAGACAATAAAAGTGAAAGGATACTCATAGTGAGGAAGGTCTTGTAAATTGAATCTTGTAAAGTATTTTAGACATTCTCACAGCTTTGATAATTGGGTTTTTCTAAGCATGTACAAAAGCAATTACAAGGAAGTGGGGAAAGGTGGTTCAAAGGAAAAAGTTGTAAAAAACAAAAATATGTTTAATCTACAAAAAATACAACTGGAAGCAAATTAGGAAAAATGTAAATGATAAAACACTCAAAACGGCAACATCAAAACAAAGCTTGAAAACAATCTGAAAAAGATGGAAACATTTATAGAAAGGAATTTCCCAGTGTAGGGTTTTTAACATAGTTTTTTTGACCAGTGAAATGGTTGATGTCGCAAATGAGTACACTCTCGATCCTGCTTGTTTATAATCTGGGAGTCTTGAAGTACTGAACTACTATGAAGTTACTATGCTAAATATGGGTAACGAAGGAGGACATTGCATTTTATACATTCAAAATGGCGACATCTGTTGGTTGCTATTGGTATTGCATTTGGTGGTGGAGGTGCGATTGGACCCCCTCTGCTGGAAAACCCAAGTATTGCCAAAGCTACAATGCTCTACTGATATAAGGTCATACAAACTTAAATGAATGACTCCAGAGATTACACAAGATACACATTTTCACACTATCCACATCTGCTGCTACAACAGTTAAGAATGTGTGTATATCCTTGTCATACTACAATTGGGCTGCTGTGGTGAAATTGTATAGTGTTCATAACAGTATTTTTAATTTAACAAATAGCTAGTTAATATAATAAAATACACAGTAACAATACAAATAACAACCAACCTGCAAATCAACCTACACATCAAAATGTATATATTATCTAAAACCGGTGCATTTGATTTAAAAATAAAAGTAATAAATAAAATGCAATATTTAAATGGTAACAAAAACAGTAACACTATGTATGATAAGAAAAAAGCAACAAAGAAAGTTTTGTTTTTGTTTTTCCTTGTTCATGTCCATAATGTTTCCCGTTGTGTAGCTTCCAGCCTTTCCCATTCTGGCCTGCATTTCTGTCTGTTGAAGCCACTTCTTGAAGCAAACTGAAAAGAAATGTACGGATATAAGTACACTGTAAAAAGAAAACTTGACATGTATGTTAACATTTGAGCTGCTGAGGTGACCAGAACCATTAAAGTATGGTAAAATACATTACAAATTACAGTTGGTTGGCATAGACGTTACAGTCAACAATTGCTTATGGTTAATTACAATGGCAACAACAAATAGAGCTAGTGTACACGGTGCAGCTGTATTATCTGGGAAATAGAAGAATTGGATCAGGATTCGGTATCGGCAGACAATCAATATCAAATGAATCGGATCATTATTAGCATCAGCACTTGATCACCTTTGTCGACTTGCAGCCTAGATACAAAGATAACTCCACTCCTCTCCTACCACTCTTACCTCTAATGAGCCTTGGTAGAACTAGGGACCGAGTCATAGGGTCCAGAACTGACTGAAGACATGTGGAACAGAGGACAGGCATGGTTCCATGTACAGGGAACTGGAACTTTGAACGGGTGTTTTCATCTTTTCTGCCTGAAGATTCACAAGTTCTTGATCAGGTGTTCGATGTGGGCTGGCATGATCCTTTCTACAGCGATACATGAAGAAAACAAAGAAAACATTAATAATAGTAATGATGGTAACAACAATATTATTAGTATAACTATTTATAGCACTTACACAATTGCAAAGTGATTCTCACAACAAAAATAAAGAACAAAATTAGACCAATGACAAAAAACAAATTATTATAGGAATGTTAAGAGACAAAGAAATGCTAAACATTCTGAGAGGCCGACTACAAAAGGTAGACTCAATGGCTCTTGATTACATCAATGAGCAGTCCCAATAGATGCTGTTGTATAAAAAGAAATAGGTCCAGATTTCTTCTATTTTGTGTTGGAGGATTCGTTTTATTGATTGCTGATGGATGTTAAGATGTGTTTTACAATTATTACAAAAAGATTATTGTAATCAAAAAGATTGCAAATAATCATTTTAATAAAATCACTAGCAATATAGGGTTTATTCAACAGCAGTAAAGCATTAAGTTGCTAAATTAACGTACACTGAACTGTAAAACAACTTACCACTATTTAGGAAAGGATCAGAATCAGAAGGATTGACTAGTAGGACAGCGAAGAGGTGGAGAAGGTCTCTGTCATGTACAACCATTGGTAGATGTCACACCTGAAAGAAAGGTAAGGAAATAAGACAACACAGGAAGACAAACATTTTCTTAAGTAAAAGTCAAAATCATGTCAAGCTTTAACCTGAGCCTGTTTTTTCAGTCTTTACAATGCACTGTTGGAAATTACATTCCAAAGGCTAAATTCAAACTCAATACCATAAATATACCAAAGTGCTTTACCTGATAGAACACGTTCCACACGGAGCAGCAACCATCCGGCTGGGCCTTTTGCTGCATATCACCTCCTCCCTCTCTCTCTCTCTCTCTCTCTGGTGTTAGGTTCCAGTAGATCTCTACCATCCAATAAAACTGAAATTCCCCAAAACATCATATTAAAAAAAGTTAAAAACAATAACTTGCTTTTGGCATTGAAATGGATTAGAATCTCACCTTTTTCCTGGATGCCAGGAAGGCCAGGAAGTCGTTCCCTTCAAATCCGCAACCAGTCATAGGAGTTCAGATGCAAAGCCTGACTGATGACAAGGGCGGGAGAATTACCTTTTACAATTATATCTTAAATGAATACCAGAGCAGTGTGTACATAGGACATGCAAATAACAGGTCAAATCCGCTGACAGACTCACACACTTTGGTGATCCTTGTTGTACAACTTATATTTAGAAATACTCCATTGTAATTATTGATGCATAAATGTGTTCATCCATTCAATGTGGCATTTGCTATAATGGGGTTAATGTATGATATTACTTAATAATACAACACATTACTGTATAATACGTGATAATGCATTAGTTGATTTACTTCGATCTACTGTACTGTGTGCACCACAACAATATTATAAAACATATATTGCACATTAAAGCAAACTATTGTAAAGGTAAAAGTATGAGCATAAAAAATAAACAAGTGTAAATATTTACATTATTATTATGATTATTTAATATATAAAGACTATATATTATTGAATTACAATTAACCTGTTAAACCCCGAGCCTGTTTTTCAGGTTTCAGGCTCGAAAATGACATTCCCAGAACAAATGACCATATCTTCCCTTCTAAAAGGGTTAAATTAATAATCTTTTTTCTCAAAGTAATGATAAACCTGTCAGTTGGATGTAGAAAAGTCAGATTCAATATAGATGTTTTTTATTTAAAAGAAAATTCAGATTGAACATGGTAAAAAAAACTGTAAATTATAGTGTCCGTCCAAAAGATATGTTGTACTTATAGTGAAAACTAACCTTGGATGATGGGTTAGTAGACTAAAAGCTTTAGGAATCCAAAGCACAACATATAATAAGTACCCTGTATCAAGATTGATGCAAAACAATTGATATTTGACCTTTTTAGACAGATTTAGCTAAATAAACCCTCTTCTGGGGCCATTTGGGTGGATTTTTCATATATCTGGCTCCCCCTGCTGGATTTTGACATGTGACATCTCTTTCTAATCGTCAGAGCCAATGGAATCGAGGGGAACTCCCACATAGTTCTTATTTGGTCATGTGTCTGTGTTACGGCCCGTCTACACTACAGGCATAAAAAAATCTTGAAGCTGGGCGTGTCTGAGGCTTGGCGATTTCTCGCGCCCAAGGCGACCAACAACCAATCAGGAATCTCCCACCCGCCCCCGGCATACAAAGCAAAAAAAAGCCTGCTTCTTCTCCACTATTGCCAAAATGGATGCCGGTTTTGTAGCAAGTCCATTCAATGTTAAAAACGAAGTTAACTGGATATAAACTCCCCAAACAGTTGAAAACATACCAGTTTCACCAACTGTCTCTGCCACCTCCTGCCATGCCTGGTTCCTCCGGTTTAGGTCCCGGTAGGTGAACAGAGTACAGTCATACAGGACTGGGACACTTGCCACGGCAATGATTAATTTATCCTCCATTTTATGACATATGGAAAATAGTCAAGACCTGCAGTATCAGCATACACGCGGTTTGATTGGCTAGCGCTTGCACTGGCGAGAATTGCATAAACAGGATTTGATTGGCTGATGCCAAGCATCGAGCCTCAAAAGTTGAACATTGTTCAACTTTTGATAGATGCTCGTGATGCTTGCAAAGCCATGCCATGCTCCCCACAATGCAGTTCGGCGAAGATTAAAAATCTTCTAAGTCACCCCATTCAAGTGAATGGGTGAAGCGTTGAAAGCATTTTTCGATGCCTGTAGTGTAGGCGGGCCGTTAGACTGCTGCATTGCCAAGACCGGAAGCAGCAGCCACTCTGGTGGCTACCATTAGCAGCTATCTTTTGCTCTGCGATTTTTACATAAAAATGGAATTATGGATTATAAATAATTCAAATTATTGCCCAGAAACTTTATCAACCTATGGATTAACCAATTCAGCCGCGTTTTTTCTCGTTTTAATGCCATTGAACACGTCTTTTGATCAGATTAACAGCTACGGTGAGACGATCTCCCTAGAAGCTACGTAAAGGTACGTGTTGTGATGTCTGTCTTTGCTTCCCCTGTCGCAAGTTCGGATCACTCAGTGATGATACTATATACCTAAATAATCTGTGGAACCTCAGCTTTAATCGGATATCTTGTATGTGCAGCTACGATAAGTAATAAGGGTACTTTTATCTTGAGTTCTGTGGCAATGTCCGTTAGCATTTTTCGCTAAGGGTTCATTTAGATGCTTCTTATGAGACTTGTGTTTTGTTTTGGTAAAAATTGTTTATGTCGTCAGTTAGCTGAGATTATTTCCGTTAATCTGGTATAACACATTAATAGGTTCTTAAATATTAAGATCCCCTGAGACACAGTGTCCTGAAAAAAAAAAACAGGGTTGGGGCTTAACAGGTTTTAAGATAATAAGATTAGATATACTTTATTTGATCTAAAATATTTATGCTTTTTCGTTATAGTAGCTAGCCTGTGAAAACCATAACAAATAAGTGATTAAATGCTCTTCAGCAAACACAACTGCAGAGCTGCAAACATTGCAAACAGACTAAGTTCTACTGTGCTGTATTTGTGGATGAAGCGCCATCTCATGGTTAAATCCTATAATTGAACAAATGGGGATATTTGGCAACGTCCTCTAGCAATTTGGCAACGCCCCCAGCCACTGGAATCCGCTGGGTTTTTGGTTGGAATCCGCTGGGTGGAGTCCTATCTGGAGTGCTACATCTGTAATACTTCAGAACCTTAAAATCCCTTGACGTTTGTATGCAATTGTGCTAAATTTAACACTGGAATCAAGCAAATATTAATATGTTTGCATGACATTAGTTATTTATATTTTGTCATCACTTAATTATACGTTTAACACATTTAAGTCAAGCTCAGGTACATGTGATGGTAGCTAGTTAGTGCTCTTACCTGTGATGCCTCCTCCAAACAGCATTATAACCAGACTGTATCATTAAAACTAAGTACCAGTTCTAGATCCTTGACTTTAGACAAATAATAAAAAAAACAGAGTGTATTTAAAGACCAATCTTTATTATTAATGTGCCTCTTAACCTGAGATATTAGTTATACAGTAATAGTATTGAAAATAAAAAAACCTGAGCAACTCAACAGTCAAATTTATATTTCTTATTGTCTAAACTCTAAAGCATTTATTATTTCTACTCATATTCAGTGTGGACGGATTGAGACAGCGTGGTGTCCAGAGAGCTGCAGAGACTTCAGGGAGAAACCTCTGTGTGATGGACGTCCTTTCTGTTTGTTTGTCCCGGAGAGGACTGAGGGTCTTTCCCCTGCGAGGAGGACCAAGCCTGATTGAGGAGCCCATGCTGGGCATAGCTGATACCAACTGCACAGTAGTCTGTCACTTTATTTGACTACATGTGTTTACTTACATTTAATAGGTTTACACCTTCTGTCCATATGTGCTTTTTATTAAAAAAAATTGTTGATACTGTGACGTTAACGTGTAAGCTCAATAATGAACTCCAGCTCTACCAACCATATTGTAATATCTAACTAGTCATCTTGAAATATGACATTATTATTTGTAATATACACACATCTTATTGTGAAGTTGATTTCAAATACACTACTTCAACGTTAGCTTGTCTACATACTTGAGCATAACCAAATTAACCTTAGCGATGCATACAGGTCCTACCTACATAATAAAATATCTCTCTAAGTTCCAAGGATGACCTTATTTTATCAACCTCAAACAGAAGCCGTTTGTTGTACAGTATTATCCCACTTAAAGCGTAACACTTGTCTATTTCGTTTTAACCTTTATATATAGTCTATGATTTTAACTTGGAGGCCACTATTAGCATCGTTAATACCGGTGTAGCTACCACTCGCTTACACGCTAACCCAAGCCTTAACATTCATTACGTAGCTAATTAAAATAATTAACACATAAATAAAGTACTCAAATTTTACTTACCGCAAAACCGCATTCTTACACCTTCTGTTTTAACCGCAGACGAGTCACAATAGTCCGATATATAAGCATGAAGAACAAACAACCACGGCCGGCTTCAAGTTGCGTTCCCTGGATGAACTGACCAGGCAGAGTCCCTGTAGCTAGCTTCACGGAGCAGCTAGACCCTCCAGAAAAACGTGATTCTGCGATCGCAGAATTGACCCCCCATAATCAGCAAAATGGCGCAGTTTTTGAAAGGCTGCATATTTATCAAAAGGCTGCATATTTATCAAAAGGCCGCATAATCCCCGCATTTTTCCACACAAAGTTGAAAAAGAAAAAAGAAAAAGTTAACTCGTCCTGACGAGTAGTGATGATGACGCGACGTCATCAGCCCGCGAATCACAGAAGGCAAACTCCGTCGTGTGAACGTGTGGAATTCACACACTAAGATGAACAAATCGAATCCATCACATTACCCCTGAACATTTCTGCTAAAGCAGTACCCCGATGTCTTGCACGAAAGTGGGGGGAATCTGTTCTGCACCCCGTGCAACTGTGTGTTGGAGCATAGATAATAATTTATTATAGATAATAACATTTCAATAGCACACCAAAAATAGTAGAATAAGGAAATAGTAGTATACAATCTGTTCCCTTTTCTTCTTTGGGTGGGGTTCTTTATCTTGAAAACACCATCTTTTACGGTTTAGCACAAAATGAAACTGTTGCCGACAGGGAATTAGAATTTATTAGGTAAGTCTTGCAAGAATTACTACAAATTGTCATTATGGAAACATACAAGAGTTCCATTTAAGTTTAAGTTCCATTTTGTAAAAAAAACAAAAACATTTTGCTTGAATATATAAGTAAAACTTTTAAAACAGAAGCCATAACCGCAAAGCAGATAAAGAGAAGTATCACCAAGCCACTGCTGCAGAAAACACTCTGCCCTTTCAAATTCAACCTCTATTGCGATAATCATATGAGGAGTAGTGGTGGTATGCATAGCTTGCCTGTACAGAGACGGTACAGATGGTAATAATGAAAATAACGATCATGATGGAAACCAGGATAGTGGCCGAGATGTTGAGGCAGTGAGCGGTGGAGCCGTAGTGTCGGGCTCCTTCCATGTCTCCAACCACCTTCCGGTCTCTGGCCTGAAAGGACCAAAAACACATACATTTTAAATGGATTCATAGATTTTCTAAAACTTAAATGCAATTACTTTATCTCTTTCCCCGTAAGAAATGTTCTGTCCGTAGTCCTTTTATAATTTCTTTTTTTACAACTTTTTATTGTTTCTTTTAAAAAAGAATAAGTTCTAAGCCTACATCTTAAGTATTCAAGATTAACAATTCTGGTTCTGCAACTGCCTGCCAATAACAAAAACATTTTTTTGCATTATTCTTTCATTAATAGGCCATAAAATAATATTTCCCATGTATGAGACTCACCTTGATGGAGTAGATGAGGGCTGCCAGTCCGAGGCAGAAGGGGTTCGAGTAGAGAAAGCAGCAGAGGGACCAGATGATGTGGTCCCTGGGGGGCTCAGGGGGGACGCTCACAGTGGTGTATTGAACCACTGTAGATCCTCCAGGCTGTCCATGAAACCCTTCGTATGTCCCCTGCAATGGGACAGTCTCAGGTGGGTAACCTGCAGGATTCATGGCTGTCAGATCAACTACAGTTCGAGGTGTGACTAGCAGACACGCTGAGCAACTCACAGTGTCACGGTGGTTAGTGTGGGTTTTTCTTTTTAAGCTGGGTGTTAGCTTTACGTAGGGAGGCCCGAAAGCCAATGAGACAAACGCATACGCAACCTACTTGGGTTGGCTGTTGCTTCACAAGGAACATACGATTTGCTTTCTTAAAATTAAGGTCTGAAGAGTCTTGATGCACACTTTAATTTCCTCAAGGCAATTAGCAAAGGAAAAATAGTTCCTGCCAAAAGAAAAATACACAATAATATAATAAGCAATTTACAATACAGATTGGTAATAAAATGGTATTGGCTTTGTTCTTGCCCCACTCGTTCTTCATTCCTTCAGCCCTGCAGCCTCCACCAAAGGCCTGAGGGTTCTGAGCAGTATCTTAGCTGTTCCTAGGACTGTGTTCATCTGGATAGAGATCATGGAGGTTGTTCCTGAGATTTTCTAATGCCATTTCCAAGTTTAGGGGTCACTGCCCCAAGTGCTCCTATCACCACTCGAACCTCTGTTGCCTTCACCTTCCACATCTTCTCTAGCTCCTCTCTGAGCCCTTGGCATTTCCCAAGCTTCTCATGGTACTACTTCCTGATGTTGCTATCACTTGAGATTGCTATGTCTATCACAACTGCTGCTTAAACACTGAGGTGGGGTCAGACAACACAAACACATTTATCTGGAAAGTAGTTTCAAAACCGACAAGACTTTCTACGGTCTTGGCAGGAAATCCACTCAATCAGTTTTGCTACAGTACCACTTAATAAAACACACTGAAATAAAACATCAATAAGCTCAATTAAAATATAAATAAATCTTTGAATACTGTTTTAAAAAGATCCATGAAGACAAACCTGCTTTAGAAAGACGGCGAGAACAGAAGAAATGGAGACAAATATAAGCTGCTGAAAGGCTTTGATTACAAATGAATTAAATATAACAAGCACTAATTACACATCTCATTTGAAAGAGTTTAAGAACTCTAACAATAATATAAAGCTACTTTACATTCAGAAGAACATTTGAAAGTAAATACAAAACTAGCAGATTACATGTACGACTCTTGGATATTGATGCACTGTTGGAGATCTGTGTGGTCTCATCTCAGGATACAGGGATTTAAAGTTCAACTGAAAGGTGAATCTGCAATAATCAGACTCCAAACTTCATATTTCGTAATATGCTGTTTTTGGACAGTGTTTCATTTTAATACCATTTTAGATCAGAACATGTAGATTTACTGTCAATGAACATCTTAACAATGGTATTAAAGTACAGTCTCTTTCTACAGAAGAATAAGTGTTGAACTACAACATCAAGCAGAGCATTTCATAACTGGGTCTCGTGATTTAAGGTTAAAATAATCTTTATTTGGTAGTCATAAACACAAAAAAGGCACGAATAATGATTTAGCAATAATGCATATAAATTCCTCATCTTGATACTTGCTCCTCATAAATTGCATAATGAGTAGGGCAGATGATGATAAGCAAACAAGCTTTATAGTTAGACAAAGGGTTTCCAGAGCCAGTTGTACTAAATAAAATATAGCTTTTCATGATTATTGATGGAAAACTAACCATAAGAGAAAACCATTTTGAATACATCTGCTTACTTTATATTGAAGTTAATAAGTTAATAAGTTCGATCTTGTCACTGGTAGTAGCAGTTGGCAATCACGCAAGTGCATTTGCTCGTAGATAAATGATGGGGGGGCCTGTGGGCATTTAAGGCTTCACATCTTGGAAGAGGCGGCGATGGCCGAGGCTCCTGGGCGGCTGTAAACGTGCACTTCTGTGTTCTGAGAAACACAAAAATGGAGAAGACAGAGAAAGATGATATTATTTAAATGAACATAAGTTACATGGCATATTCAAGCTTAACTGGTGGCATTATGAAATATGGAAGAAAGAGAAATCACAAATTAACATTTCATCCAATCTAAACATCTATACATGGATGTATTGCTACCCTACACTGGATTAGATTTATTTAACGATACAGTAATTTATGACATGAACTCAGCTGCTGAAAATTTCAATAAGTACTTTGTCAATGTTGTTTGTCCTTGTCTAGCTGGGGAAATTCCAAATACTGGTTGTAGTGATGGTGTTGAAAGTAAAGATATATATGTGAAGGAAACTATATTCTTAAGAGGGACTGATGAAAATGAAATTATTGACACAGTTAAAAAACTTAAGAGTAAAAGGTCTACAGACTGTCATGATATTGACATGTATACAGTTAAAAACATGATTGAATGTATAGCCAAACCACTAACTCACATCTGTAATCAGTCAATACAAACCGGTGTATTTCCAAATAAAATGAAAACAGATAAACATGTATTGTCAAACTATAGACCAATTTCTTTGCTCTCACAGTTTTCTAAAATACTGGAAAAAATCTACTATACAAGACTAAATGACTTCATCACCAAACATAACATACTCTATGAACAACAATATGGTTTCAGAGCAAACAGAACTACATCATTTGCAGTTATATAATTTATGGAACACATTTCTAAGACAATAGAAAATAAAGAATATGCAATAGGGATATTTCTGGACCTTAAAAAGCATTTGACACGGTTGACCATGAATTATTAATTAAAAAACTACAGAGATATGGCATTAGAGGTGTTGCACTATCATGGCTATCCAGCTACCTACATAACAAGGAACAGTACGTTGAACTACAAAGCCATAAATCACAACTACTGCAGGTTACATGTGGGGTGCCTCAGGGCTCAGTCTTGGGGCCATTACTATTTATTCTGTATATTAACAATATATGTGAAGTATCAAAAACTATTAAAACCATTCTTTTTGCAGACGACACAAGTCCACTCTGCTGTGGGGACGATTTAGAACAGCTATTGGTCACAATGGAGAAGGAACTGAGCAGGATGAAGATCTGGTTTGACCAAAATAAATTAACATTGAACGCAAGCAAAACCAAACTCATAATATTTGGGAATCGATCGAACAATACAGAGAAGAAACTCACTATAAATGGCATCCAATTAGAAAGAGTATCGGAAATAAAATTCCTTGGAGTAATCATAGACAATAAATTAAGTTGGAAACCACATATAAGGTATATCAAAGCCAAAATATCCAAATCAATAGCAATTCTGAATAAAGCCAAATACCTAATTAATCAAGCTTCCTTGTTTGTGCTGTACTGCTCCTTCATACTTCCATACATGATGTATTGTGTGGAAGTTTGGGGGAACACATATAAAACAAATACACATCCTATCTTCATCCTGCAAAAAAGAGCCATACGAGTTATACATAAAACTACGTACAGAGAACCAACAAATAAATTGTTCATCAAACTAAAAACACTAAAAATACAAGACCTGGTTGACTATAAAACTATTCAAATGATGTTCAAAGCCGCAAATCAACAATTACCTCATAATACCCAGGGACTTTTCACACGGAGAGAAAGCATGCACATGTGGGGAGGAAATTGCATTTTCAAAAAACCACCCGTACAAACAAATGCCAAACTTCATTGCTTCTCATCAAAAGGTGTTAGTCTGTGGAATAACTGTAATGATGCACTTGAATATTGTACAAGTCTATCGAAACTGAAAGTATTATTTAGGAATCATTCATTTCTTTCTGAGTGTTTTGTCAAAAAGAAAAAAAATTAACAAGACAAAAATGTTGCTGATGACGATGACCTAATATTTTATTTATAAGAAAAATATATGCTAGAGGGGGTACGACCAGAAAAGTTTTTTTAAGCTTCTTCTTGCCCCTGTTGAACATGACAGAGACTATTTGAGAATTATTATTGGTTTTTTGTTGTTGTTTTTTTTGTTATTATTATTATTTTTTTGTACTTTGTTATAATTATTAATTTGAGTGAGGAAGAAAAAGAGAATATATATATATTATTGTTGTATGTTTTTGTTTCTGACATGTTCAATAAACTGACTAAAAAAAATAAAAAAATTAATTAGACCTCACAGGGAGAGTGTTTACCTTCTTGTTCTCTGCGTTGTACTTGTTGAGAAGGCTCTGAACGCGGTTGCCATAGTCCGCATGAACAGCCTTCAAGTTCTCCACCTGCATGAAGAACCAGGCAGTGAGACTTTAGGCTTTGAAAACTGATTTTCTAAACTGAAACTAAACCATTATCTGCCAAAGTCAGGACCATTTGTTTCTTCTCATGAGAACACAAAACTCTTTTCCTCTGTACTCTTGCTTTCTCACGTTCTTCAGTGCACCATTCAGGATGTATCAAGTCGATGTGTATGTGTGGTACAAACAGGGAGACCGAAACACCATTTCCCACCGTCCCAAAGATAAAAATATACAGTATAAAAATATATACATGACACAACAGTAAATATATAAAAATAGCAGTCACTTAGACAAAATGGATGAACATATTAGAATGAACGAATCTATGACAAGTCAACAATTCCATCACAATTTCATCATAGTTGGTGTTTTTTTTACAATTGTGTTGTGAAGGGAGTTTTAAAGTACAAAATAAATCTTTAAAAATGTTGTTATTTATTGTTGTAGAGAAATACTTTGAGAGAAAATTGAACCACGTTGGTTTAAAACTTTTTTTTCAACATCCAACTTCATAGTTTGTAATAGGAAAAATCAATTGGTGAAATGTGGTAGATTGTTTTTGCAAAGTGGAACGAGGAAGCATGAACACCGTGCCGTGCACAGAGGGGGCTTAACCCACTTCCACACAAGCCACAGGGTTACAGTCACTGTGGTGAGCTGAACAGAAAATAATGAACTCTTTAAATGTTATTGTATTAGTTTATATGGGTTTGGTAGTTCTCTGAATGCTGCTATGGTGAAACAAAACAAAACATCTGGTTGCTTTGGTTCTGTTGTCATATTTGCATTGTTGTATTTATTTTAAATCATAATTATGCAGATGAAATACTGATTCAGTGCTAGGGTTGCAAAACGCATCAATGACAGCGACCCTGGCCTCTACCACACAAAACAACACCATTTATATAAACACCTATCATGACAGGGCACCCACATCCAAGTAACAATTACAAATGAATTAAGTTGGCACGGCGGACCACATTGAAAATGACTTAGGCCTACCTTTGATGATCAAATCACTTAAACACAAAGTCCATCCTCCTGTCCTTTTGGATGAAGCACTTGCGGGTCATTCAGCTGATCCTTTGCCACTCCAGTTTATTATTGTAACTCAATCTTGAAAATGACTCGGTTAATAATTTTGCAACGATGTCATCACTATCACTGAAGTGAGCCATCATGAACGAACTTATGCTAATCATAAACCTATCGATCATAAATCTATCGATTAGATTTATGATTCGAAAATAATAAAAGTAGGGTAGACATGTGGATATTATCCGGCTGAACAAAACGTGCATTTATCTAACAGGTTCGTTTTCCACAGACCTTATTTCGAGCTATTTTCCAAAATCCTATGGAGAAATCCCATTGCTTTCTGTCGAGGGAATCCGAGCGCGGCTTACTTCCGGGTTTAGGGACGCATCACTGCACCACTTGCATAGAGTGGCGAAGTGACGCCCACTTACTTCCGCATCATGGGACCTTATTCCGAAAAAATAATACATTGAAGTCAATGGAGAGAGAAAACGTATCTTTTGATCCCATTTGAATTGTGCCATGAATTACACATATGTTGTTTTTCAATCTTAAAAAATCATTTCCATGTTAAAAAATTCAAAGTTTGTCTTAAAACTGTTGAAATATAAGACTATGAAAAATACGCAACTAGAAAGACTACAAATCCCAGTCGCGTAAGTGCTGTCATAACTGATGTATTCCCTCCAGATAGCTAAAAATACATTTCCTTACTGTCCTTACTTACTTTAACAAGATGCCTGTGTGCTTTGTACCAGGTTGTTATCATACCAGTAATAGTACCTCTTGCTCGTTCTCGAAGAGCAACTAAAACAAAACACGAGAGTGTACCTTGTTAGCTAATGTTAGCTAGCTGACATTAACGTTACACATTACACTCGTGTTACTCACCGAAACCTTGTAAAGCCGGTCCCGCATGCTGGCTCTTACGGAACCGACTAACTCCCCTTTTTCGTATGTACAGCTCTCAACATGCCCAGACTTGTAGTGATTTTCACCTCTTTTAATACTTTTCGCCTCATTCTGAAAGAAAGAGCTGAAATGTACCAACATGACGGCCATCTTGGTGTTGGTGACGTGTGCAAGACCAGAGTTGTAGTTCATTGAGCGCTTCACACAAAGAAATGTGTGACTTCACAGTTTTACGACACATTTACATTTTTGTTGATTTGCAAGATTATCTTTTAAATTGACAAGCATCATATGTGTAATTTGTGGCACAATTCAAACGGGATCGAAAGATAATCTTTCGCAACTCAATAGAGTGGCGAAGTCCCTCCCTTTCCGGTGGACCTCCATGGGACCTTATTTCGGAAAAATTATGTATTGAAGTCAATGGAGAGAGAAAGATTATCTTTCGATCCCGTTTGAATTGTGCCATGAATTACACATATGATGTTTGTCAATTTAAAAGATAATTTTGCAAGTCAAAAAAATAATAATGTGTCGTAAAACTGTGAAGTAACACATTTGTTTGTGTGAAACGCTCAATGAACTACATCTCCGGTCTAGCAGAACAACACACGTCACCAAGATGGCCGTCACTACTGTCTTGTCAACAAAAGGATTTACTACCCTCACTATCACCACAATGAAACACGTCCAGAAGAATGTCATGCAAAGCTGCCTGCCTGTCTTCCTTTGATTATCTCTGAACTGCCTGGTCTTTTTAATGTTTAATGTGAACCATTTGTGCAGATAGCGTGAAGTAGAAAAAATCGCAGATGCTAATGTAGCGTTAGCATTTCTCCCCCGGGCTTAAATTGTATATTATAGCAGGGGTTCCCAAACTTTTCAGCCCGCGACCCCCAAACAACAGTGCCAGAGACTGGCGAGACTGGCGACCCCCCTGTCGGGAGCGCTGAAACACTCAATTTCAGTTTTCCGCACTCTCGCGGGAATATCTCCGCAATGGAGCGAGCTTAAGTTTCACTTTCGGTTGCATGATATAACCCAGCGCAACACCTCCGTCAAGCATGTTGCCACTTGTTTGTACCATTTTCAGGTGATTTGTAATCTGTTCTAGAAAAACGATGTGTTTTTTAGGATTTCAAGAAGCATATAGAACAAACAATGGATGTATTTTATGAACATTTATCCATGCTGAAAGTAGATTTAGATGTGTTCTCATGGAGCATCGCATGAAGTGTGTTGATGATCAGAGGCTGTTGGGGCTGCATAAACGTTTTTTTATTTTTGTTTTGTAGACAGACCATGCAGGCCTCAGAGAGTTAAACTTGGGCCTGCGACCATAGTTTTATTGTATTTTCTTTTGAAAATCCACAGCGGAGGTTTGTGTCGAACTACATGCGTTGTATTTTGCATATCTCTCAGTAGCCAACAATCTGTGAGTCTGTTGGCTCGGACATAAACTCATGTTTAAAATAATACTACATAATAAATGTAGTCTACATTTCATAATAAGAGGTGTAAAACCTGAGAGGATTTGAAATCGCATTTGAACTAAATGCTTATACAATCTGTAGTTGTATTTGTATTGTTGATTTAATGTGTGAACGAGGCGATATAGAGAAGGTTAAGCTGTCGTTATTAGGCTGTAATTTGTTATATACTGTTGGAATGGGTAAGCAGGCCTTTTGTTTTTGGATATTTGTGGAGTTAGGTGGTCCATGAGTGTTTTTTATTGGTTAAGTGGTCCTTGGTACAGTATGAAAAACTTTGAGAAACACTGCGCTAGTGGATTGTCAAAGGGGGAGCCTCGTTGCGGGGAAATTATACAGATGGCTAGTCCGCCCCTGAAAATGTCTATGCAAATGTTATTATTAATAATAATAAAAATTTAAAAATAATAAAAAAACGTACTCAATTTTTTTTAATACTTTTTTTTTCTTTTTTTCCCCCAATTTTATTTTTGTAATCATCTCGCGACCCCCCGGGGGAACCCCTGTATTATAGAATGATCACACTGGTGTGACAGTAGTACTCTTCAAAGGGTTCACGATATATGACTACTACTCTTACTGTTTAACATGTTGGGTTACTTAATGTTACTTCATGTTAAGGCTAATAAAAATGACAAGGCTGTAATGCTAACTAACGTGCTAGCTACCAGCTAGGTAGCTAACTTTATCTAGCCACTCCTGGTCCTTTCATCAGACGGGAAGCGAAAGAACGAGCAAGACCCATTGCTGGTATGATAACAACCTGGTACTAAGCACACAGGCATCTTGTTAAAGTTATCTTATTTTAGCTATCTCTTAGTGGAGGAAAACAGTTATGACATCACTTACGCGACTCTGGGATTTGTAGTCTTTCTAGTTGAGTATTTTTCATAGTCCTATATTTCAACAGTTTTACGACAAACTGTGACTTTTTTGACATGGAAATTATTTTTAAGAGTGAAAAACATAATATGTGTAATTCATGGCACAATTCAAACGGGATCAAAAGATACGTTTTCTCTCTCCATTGACTTCAATGTATTATTTTTTCCGAAATAAGGTCCCATGATGCGGAAGTAAGTGGGCGTGACTTCGCCACTCTATAGACCTCACAGCGGGCAGAACTTGTCAAGTCCGCAAAAATAAAGGCCGCCCATTTAGAGGGAAGATATGATTGGTCAATTGTACTGTCATTTGACATAACTCTCTCATTGAGTTACTATAGCTGGCCCTCTGTGAATGTTGAGAGGGACCAACAAGCCCTCCCGTCTTGACATAACTCGCAGAGACGGCATTTAACCCTTCCCATATTCCAACAGAAACTGAACAGGCAGATTCAAAGGATTTATTTCTTTGGAAATGTTATTCTAAATAAAATTAAATCAAGTTCTTTTGCTAAAACTAATGAAAAAAATGTAACAACAAAAAATATAAAAAATAATATTTTAAAAAAAGTTTTTTTTTTAATGTTTTCAAATATTATTTTTTAGAATATCTTAGGCCCTCACAGAGGGCTTAGAGGGCCCTGACGGCTCGCCACTGTTATTGAATCATATATTTGAATATAATCAAACAAAAAAACCGGTATTAAATGTATTTACATGATCCAAAAGCCTTATCAAGTGAATTGTGTGTATGATGTGTCCCTCACCAACCCTATTCAGTGGATTGACCGGATTAATGGCCCAGTGAGAAACTGAAGTCATTGTGAAATCACTCTATATAAATCTGCTTTACAATCTTAACAGCCAGACTCTTTAGGTTCTCAGCATAAAGTAGGTCACTGTTCCAAAAGTAAGTAGGCTAATTGAAGATGTATTCAGTAACCCTGCACCACCTCACCCTAAAAGCTTTAAACCCTGTCATTTTGTGTTGCCTTCTAATGTATTTATTTTACATCAGAATTATCTCTATAGGATTTAATAAAAGGAGCATATATACAGGCTTAGTTTATTTTGATGTGTGTGTGTAAGACACATTGAAAGTGCTTTGTGTGAGGAACCGTGCAACATGCATACGCCTGCCTACTACACCCACAAAGCCACACGGTTCAGAGCACAGGCTCCGGAAACTTTTGGTGTTTTAAAACGCTACATCCTGTGGTTTCATCATGGAACATCTGACATTCTTTTCTTTTCTTTTGGGTAACTAATATAAATGCTTTGATTAAAAGTTAACTGATTTCACTACTGGGTTACTTTACATGGTCATTCAATCAATTTTTATTTTTTATTTTAGATGTGTAAATCATAACAGACTGAAACACTATGTGCAGTAAAGATGGTGAGCACTCAGCTGGCGCTTTTGGATGAAGAGCTGTGCTCCCTTCAGGGCCCCGGCCATGTTCTGGCAGATTCTCTGGCGCTCCTCTTTGTTCAGCACCTGCGTGTAGAAGGTGGAAACCTGCAAAGAAAGTAGATAAAATCCTTGAAAACCTGATCATAACGGTTCAATTAGATTATACATTTTAGTCATTTAAATTGGGCTTTATTTTTGTCACAGCAGCATGTACTGTAAACAGGCATTAAACTACCGAAAATAACCCAAATAAATAAACCACTTTAAATATGTACATATCAACAGTAGAACAGATACAATAGAGCAGGGGCGGGTGCCCACACTTTTTTGGCTGGTGAGCTACTTTTTGAAATGACCAGCTCACCGAGGTCTACCAACCAAAAATAAAATCCCAAATTGCAAGGGTTGCTGAATAACACGTTTTATTTATACATGGGATAACTACAATAGGGCTGCAACAAACTACTAATTTGATAATCGATTAATCTATCGATTAATGAAACGATTAATCGACTATTCGGACTATTACTGTATGCCTTGCACAATTTCTCAAACGCTCTTATTTAGCCATCAACTTTTAGATTTAGCTTGAGGTTGTTTTAGGCATGTGGAAACTAACAATGAAGACAATAAAGATGAATACTTGATTCAAAAATACATATATTATTAAACTAACTTAACAAATTGTGAAAAAAATTAACATTGCTTTTTATTTAAATTAAATAAATAATATTTCACATCAAAAGAAACAACAATGTTTTAACAAATCGTATTAAATAATCTGATGACAGAAATGTAAACAGAATAGCTGAAACTTTAACAAAATAAAGAGTAACTCGATTACCTCTAATCATTAACCCATGTTTGTATAATTGAGTTAACTCTGTGTGTTGCTGCTAGAATACATAACACCTGACGTGGAAACGTTACTCGTGGATGGGGCTACAGAGCTACTAGAAAGACAGTCGAACCCGGTGCATTCCTCCGTCTTAATGTGGTGCACTTTGCTAAATGTTTAGACAAATTGCTCGTGTTACCGCCCTTACATGTTAAACTCTCTTGGCAAGGACCATTGTCCACCTCAAGACGGGTAGCTGAGGTTACCTACTGTAACCCCAGCTTCTATGAGTAAATGGCGCAGCCCTCTAAGGCTATCGCTATTGGGTAATCCCCCTGCGCACCCGTGCAGCACTGAAACACTTGTAGTCCACGCCCACCCGCAAGGTGGGCCCCACCCTCGGGCTCCCTTCCGGTATAAATAGGAAGGAGGCCCGACAATCTGCTCCCATACAAAATAACTTTTCTTCAGCTATTCGTGGAGCCAGTGGGGCCCAGCACTTAGAGGGCTGCGCCATTTACTCATAGAAGCTGGGGTTACAGTAGGTAACCTCAGTTCTATTTCGTATATGGCTTCGCCCTCTAAGGCTATCACTATTGGGTTAAGGGCGAAGCATGATGTAGTCTGCGCCCCACTGGGTCCGCCCGGTACTAGAAGCACAGACACACCCGCTCAATAACAACCCATGCCTATTGCGCCATGCGTAATGGCGCATCACCGTCCCTGGAATATAGCATAACATGAACATTCTGGTGGAGTGCGCATTGATGTTCTCCGGGGGATCCAACCCCGAGGAGACATATGCTTGCGACACAGCCTCACACAGCCAGTGTGACAGCCGTTGTGCAGATAGAGGCTGCCCTAACGAGCGCTCTCTATAGTGCACAAACAGGCGCTGAGAACGGCGCCAGGCAGCAGTGCGCGCCACATAGCAGGACAGCGTACACACAGGACAGAGGAGATGAGACGTGGCTTCTTCCCCCGACCTGTGAGGAGGGGGGAATCCGCCAGCCCGGGTGATCACTCTTGACCTAAAGAGTTGTGATGACCTTAGGCATGAAGCCGGGATAGGGCGTAAAACAGCTGAACAGCCATCTCCTTGGATCCGGAGACTTGACGGAACCACAGAGAGAGCAGACAATCACTCACCCTTCTCGATGCTATTAGAACCAAAAGTAATAGCCTACTTTGGCTGATAACAGTTTAAGGGGAACCTGATCAGGTTCAAATGGGGCTTTGCTTTAGTGCGCGTAACACCAAAGCCAAATCCCAGTGCGGCGCCAGTGCGCGTGACCCGCCAGTGTGCGTGACACAGGTCTGAGTCTCCGTACTCCTCGCATAAAACGACTGCTGCGTTCTGCGAGCCCCTCTGTTCCATTCGCCGGGAATATACATTGCTCTGATGGAGAGCAACGTGTGTGCGCGCCCAGAACAGCAGCCGCCTGGCTGCGTTCAGAAGCTGCGCAGATCGTACTCCTCCCTGGCGATTGAGGTAGGCTGCCGTGGCCTGTTGTCTGTGCAAATCAACACATGTCTGATTGTACAGCAACAGGGCGCAGTGCTGGAATACTTCCCAAACCGGAGAACAGCTCGAGCACATTTACCTCTGACGCACGGTGTCGATGCGCGGGCGAATGAACCACCTGGAGACTCCTCCTGTGGGGGAATCCCAGGGGGATCCCCACGTGACCAGCTGACGTCATGCTGTGCAGCTGTATCCCGGAGAGGGCCTGCGGGATGTGACAAGCCGGAGACGGAACTGTCAGTTCCTCCACTCGCTGCTACGAGAGCCGCGCTCTGCTGGCTGAGTTTAATTCCACTCCCAGATAATGGATATCTGAGAGGGAAGAGGACAGCTCTTCTTCAAATTCATTATGAAAACCCTGTCTCTGGGGTGGCGGGGGAGCGGAGACGTGGGACGGAGCCCCCGCAGCCGCTGAAGGGCGAGCCTGACGTCGTGGCTGCGGCTGTTGTCTCTCCGCTTGCGGCCTCTGCCGCCGCTGTTGCCGGGGGCGCTGCGGTTGCTGCGAGCGTTGGTGCCGCTGCGGACGCTGAGCAGGCTGAAGCCAGCTGACGTGCTGGCGAATGTCGTCCGCTTGTTCTGCGGCCGTCTTCATGGCTTCCACCATGGCGTGGAACTGGGGTCCGAACAGCCCGCCCGGGCTGATTGGAGCGTTCAGCAGCACCTTCCTGGGCGTGTCCGTGATGACCGCTTGCTGCAGCCAGAGGTGGCGCTGGATCTGCGTCACCCACGCTGTAATCCTGGCCTGAGAGACAGCTACGGCCGTGCACAGAGTGAGTGCCGTGCTGGCTGCCTTGCTGATCTCTGCCGCCTCATCCGCGGCCAAGGTGGTGGACCGCTCCACCAGCGTCACCACCGAGTTCGAGAGCAGCGCGATGTTGTTCGCCGCCGCCGAAGCCTGGTGCACCCGGTCGGCCTGGCGGGCAACATACTGGTCTCTGGGGGCGGCCAACATGGGACGCCGTCCGGCAATCAACTTGGCCTGTTCTACGCCGAAAAACGCCGTCAGGCTCGGATCCAGAGAAGGGGTGGCTGGGAAGCCCGCATCTGTAAACCCCTCCCCCTTGGTGAGGGGAACAAATGTGGCCACCGGAGCCTTCAGGGCCCTCGGGTTTGCCGCCGACCGCTCCTGGTACCTCCTGATGGCGGGAAAACGTGGCCAGATCGGGTCACTCCTGACCGTCTGCCCCCGTGAGAAAACTCCGGCCATATCGTCCGGAGCACACCTCTCCTGAGCCAGGGGAACGGGGAGATTTTTGCAGGCAGCCGCCTTGCTAATAATCTCCGGCAGTCTCCCTAAAATGCCACCGATCGCTGGTAGCGCTGTGGCAGCGGAGAAGTTTGGAACCGTGCGTTCGGCCGGAAACCTGGCACCCTGCTCCGACTCTGTCTCCCCCGTCTGGGGGAGAGGAGGGAGGGGAGAACCGAACGGTGAACCGTGGAGGGAGGCAGGGTAAGAGTCGTCCGACTCCTACCCCGCACTCGGCTCCTGGAACACAAGGCGCTCGTCCGCGGCCTCGTAAGCCGGGAAGGGCCAATCGTCCTCCTCGGCCGCAGCAGCGAGAGCGTCCGCTCTTCGCTGTCTGTCGACCAGAGGAAGACGGGCAGAGTGAGCACATGCCGCCTGCTGGGTTAGAGCCGCGTTCGCGTGCTCAGACCCCAAGCAGGACTCGCACATGTTATGTGGGTCATAGCTCAGGATGTACCCCGAGCCACATGAGGGACAATGTCTTACACAATTGTTACTCATGTTTGCTTCTTTGATCAGTGCTTCAGTCTAACACGTTGCTGAAGAAAAGAGGGAGCAGATTGTCGGGCCTCCTTCCTATTTATACCGGAAGGAGGCCCGAGGGTGGGGCCCACCTTGCGTGGGGCGTGGACTACAAGTGTTTCAGTGCTGCGCGGGTGCGCAGGGGGATTACCCAATAGCGATAGCCTTAGAGGGCGAAGCCATATACGAAATAGAACATTTAACGACACCTTGGAGCGCTTCTCTCCGCAATCCCTGCCGTGTGTTGCTGCATATAGGAGCTGCTTGTGTGTGTAAACTGCCCCGCCCCCCTCGCACACGGGGGAGAGAGATCTCGTCTGGATCGGAAAGACCGAGAATGCACCACCGACCATAGACGGATTTGTTTTGTCTTTTTGCATGTTAGAAACGAGTTGGCGACACTAAGACTGCGAGATAATGTTTGTGTAGCAATAATACATGACCTTTCTCTTTCTCAACTCGCTGTCATATGCCTTGTGAACACTCCGATAATGCCTCTCCACGTTACCTTTCTTTGGCAGAGCGACGCTGGCTTTACAAATAAGGCAAATAACCTTTGAAAGTGACATCACAAAAAAAGATTCTCCCTCCCATTCTGGGTGGAAGTGGTATGTTTTTAGCTTTTTGCTCGGTCCCGCACTCATTTTGTTGTTAGTCTCTTGTTTGTCTCTTTAACTTAAATTTGAGTTTTCCCGGTACTTGACTGATTTTGTATCGCTTTGCATTCTGGGTTAACAGACTGGAAAGCGATAGGTCGCTTTTTCTGTCTATCAAGTAAACTCCGGAATTAAGTGGCAGGGAGGCCAAGAGGAGGGATCAAAACCTGTTTTGTCTATTTTAACGGAGCTTTTCATGAATGACTCGCGATCTACCAGCATTGCCCCGACCGCGGTCGACGTACTGGACACCTCTGCAATAGAGTATAAACACAATATAAAATGTACAAAATAACTTAAACCTCTTTGGTAGTCCAAGCTACTTCACATTATCAAATCAAAGTGTGATTGATTCAGGTTTTTATACAGACTTGCATTTGAAAAAGATTATGTAAACTGGGATCCTATGTCCACGATCCAGTGCAGGGTAAGGCTAAAAACCCGAGCCAGTTGATTTTCTATTTTTACTTGCTCCACCATTGTAACCACTGGCCCAGAAGCATTTGTCAAAAATGTGCCCCAATAATAAAGAAAATGAACACATCATACAACCAGCACAGCCCCTAGTAGACCCCCCCCCAACACACAGACACTCTTTAATATAATTTTTGTTTTTTATGCATACTTCTTGTTAAACATAGGCTGTTTTTGGCTCTTTTCTGCTGTAACAAATGTAAATTTCTTCTCTGTGGGACGAATAAAGTTATTCTGATTCTGATTCTGATTCCAACATTTGATGCAATAGTAAATTATTTACAAATTAGATAACAATTCAATGAGTTCTTCCTCATTTTCCTGCTCGGCATATTCTCTTTTTTTTCCTGGAAGCCTGCATCTATATAGTTTAAATCTTCTCCAGCAAAGACAGCGGGGGTTTCTTTTGCTGCCTTTTCACACACAACTTGTGAGAGGCGCTCTTATCATGAGGGTGAAATCCTGTGGAGCGAAGAAGATATAACTATATTATAACTAACTACTATACATTTATATAAGGCAATTGTTCATTATTCGATCATTAAAAAAATTATATCGTGAAATATTCCATCAAAATGTCACAAAGGATGCAAAGGTGGCAATACTAGGTGTGATACGGCATTGAGGGAAGAGCTAAGAAATATCTCCTAAAAATACAATTAAGTGGTTAAAGCCTGACCCCCCAACATTCAATGTTGGACTGAGAATGTCCAATCTATCAGATGGAGCAAACAACTTATGCTCTAAGGATCCAGACGGACATTTTCCGCAAAAGGTGGAGCCACGCCACAACTGTGCTGATCCAGTAAATTCGTAAATTCACACACACACACACACACACACACACACACACACACACACACACACACACACACACACACACACACACACACACACACACACACACACACACACACACACACACACACACACACACACACACACACACACACACACACACACACACACAGTTGACCACCCCCCCCTTTGCTGTTTTACTTTATTATTATTATTATTTGTATGTATTTATCTATATGTCTATTTTATTATTGATTTTTTTTTTCTTTTTCTTATGTTGGCTATTATAAAAATGTGAACATGTATGTTTAATGAAACTGAATCTGAAATTGTTAAATTAAATAAATAATAATTATTATATTGTGGTTATTGTTAAATGTAATTAAATACCCCACTGATGGGTATGACGGTGACATTTCTGCTCAGAGTATTATTGTTTTTATATTGCACTTACGGCTTGCCTGTCATTGTCAGGAGGTACAAATATAATTGCTGCGTCATTTACTATTGTTTGTTGTCTCTGCCTCTTGAAAGATGTTTTTTTTGGTGCAAAAATAATGTTTACAAGTATGTCGCAAACTTTGTCCGTCTGCTCTTTGGTAGTGGGCAGGAAGTGGATAAGGTGTGTGTGCGTGTGTGTGTGTGGGTGGGGGGTTACCTTGGTTGGTGATTGGCTAATGTAGACAGGGACTGAAACACACACACACAAACGAATCTACAGACTTACTCCAAACTGCCAAATATATTAATTAACACACTCTCACTCTCATATACTCGTTGACTCTATTTTGGCCTAGTAGAACAATAAGCAGCAGACTTTTACTTTTTAATAATTTCTACTGGATCTTAGATCTGCGCATGCTCAATACGGGTCGGAGATTGACCAACCGACTCCCACTGCTCTGCTGTCTGTTAACGTTGTTAAGAGTGGTGGGGGCGGGGAACAGGGCCGTATCCACCATTGAGGTCACGAGCCAAGAAATCATGACATCATAAAGTGGCCAAAATCTGATCAGCTCTTTTTCAGACAGGTTTTAATATAATTGGATCAGGACAAAAAGTGAGAGAATCTTTTGTCCTGAAACTTTCAGAATGTCTTTACACAGAGGGGACACATGTTGATGTATAAAAGACATGAAAAAGGGGATTTTGCATAATAGGTGACCTTTAAAGATCAGCATGAGGTTGGATTTAGGAAGGCTGTTAAATAAAGAAAGTTAGCAAGGAAGTAAACAAAAATAATAATAGCAGCAAAACTCATGACTGATGGGTCTTATGGTGATATTCTAACAAAACACAGCACATGCCTATAAAAGTGACACAGTGACAGACATTATTTGTACCTGTGTGTAATTGTCTGCATCTGCACTGTTGTAGCGGGCCACATCTGGAGACACCTGGAGCTTGGACTCCACAAACTGAGGCTGGGTGTCCGGGGCACTGAAGCTGTTGGGAAAATGGATTGGAGGGCCACCTAGAGGCAAGACAGACTAAACACTGGTGAGTAAGGGTAGGGAGAGAAAATGCTGATCAAATACTGAAGTAACTGAGACAATAAAAGGGAAAGGATACTCATAGTGAGGAAGGTCTTGTAAATGGCATCTTGTAAAGTATTTTAGACATTCTCACAGCTTTGATAATTGGGTTTTTTCTAAGCATGTACAAAAGCAATTACAAGGAAGTGGGGAAAGGTGGTTCAAAGGAAAAAGTTGTAAAAAACAAAAATATGTTTAATCTACAAAAAATACAACTGGAAGCAAATTAGGAAAAATGTAAATGATAAAACACTCAAAACGGCAACATCAAAACAAAGCTTGAAAACAATCTGAAAAAGATGGAAACATTTATAGAAAGGAATTTCCCAGTGTAGGTTTTTAACATAGTTTTTTTAGCCAGTGAAATGGTTGATGTCGCAAATGAGTACACTCTCGATCCTGCTTGTTTATAATCTGGGAGTCTTGAAGTACTGAACTACTATGAAGTTACTATGCTGAATATGGGTAATGAAGGAGTACATTGCATTTTATACATTCTAAATGGCGACATCTGTTGGTTGATATTGGTATTGCATTTGGTGGTGGAGGTGCGATTGGACCCCTTCTGCTGTAGTATTGCCAAAGCTACAATGCTCTACTGATATAAGGTCATACAAACTTAAATGAATGACTCCATAGATTACACAAGATACACATTTTCACACTATCCACATCTGCTGCTACAGCAGTTAAGAATGTGTGTATAATATATCCTTGTCATGCACACAATGTACTACAATATCTGTTTTCTTATTTTTATAACTGCCTATTTTCATTCCATATTTGATTCCTTTTTATTCCATTACATTGCAAGGTAAATACTGTTATATTTTATTATATTTTTTATTATTTTTAATATGTTGTTCTTGTTCTCTACCTGTGTTTTTAATTATTGTTTTACTTTTATGTATGCACCGCGACACCAAGTCAAATTCCTAAAACTACCTGGTAATAAACCTGTTTCTGATTCATCGTATTCACAAAATAAAAAACACAAACACACACACACATAGCACTGTGAGACTCCTTCAAGTTTCTTTATTGATGAGGACGTTCACACTAAGCATGTTTTCAGATGGTCATTTACACGCATTAGTGCAGTTTCAGCTCTGCGAAGAAATGAAAAACATCCGAACGTTTGTTCTAGCAAATAACCACACTGAGAATATGCCTTGATAATAGATGTATTTAGAATTGTTTGTTTAATAGGATTTTAGGAACATCTTCTGTGTATTTTGTTGATTTGATTAAGATACAGAAGAAGTGCTTCTTTCAATTTGCATTTAAACCATTGTATAAGCATTCATTTGACTCGTTGCCTTTTTGTCAAGGTCGGGTCTTTTTGTTGATGTGAAAGAGATTTCTGGATTCCTTGACTGGAACGCTGCACTCATCTCTGCTGGTGTACTGTGGCGAATTTCAGTCTGGCGAGCTACCCATCGACCTATCAAAGAGAACTATAGTTTGAACTGATTATTGATGGTTTTGATGTTGAATGTGTTATAACTATGTGCAGGCCTATAGAAGTAATGTTTTCTTTCATTGTATTTAAGAGTCTGAAATAATATTTAAAATACATAGTCTTGGTTCCCAAATTAGAATATATAGCGTAGCTACTAAAATTAAATAAAACCATTAGTTTATATTAGATAAGGATAATTAAAACAGAAGTAATAACACTAAATTATATCAAAATAGTTATAAAATAAATAGGTAAAAATAATTAGAAACAGGATACTCTCAAATTCCATAACAAGTTAACAGAATATATATGTATATAAAATGTTTATCTGAAAGAAAGAGGGAATGGAGAATAAATATTATAGCTTTCTTTACCTCTGTCACTACCCGATCCGTCACCCTACCCGATCGGTACTGCGCATGTGCGAGGTGGTCCGCCATATTGGACAACTCCGGACGGCAACCCAAGATGGACACTTGACACAGTGGCTTTTAGCAAAGCTCAAAAATAAAATGAGAGAGAGATGAGTTATTGTTATTACAACGTGACTTCACTATTATTTAACAACTCTTTTTATTGGGTTGTTTTATTTGGGGTTAAGTACATTGTCAGAATAAGTGAGAAATGAATTTAACTTCTGTTAGACAGCCATATGCCATACATTTTTGCATACATTCACAGTACATATTTATTCAGTATGATAGCTGTCTAACATAAGTTAAATTCATTTCTCTCTCGTTTTATTTTTGAGCTATGCTAAAAGCCACTGTGTCAAGTGTCGATCTTGGGTTGCCGTCCGGAGTTGACGGACCATCTCGCACATGCGCATTACCGATCGGGCAGGGTGACGGATCGGGTAGTGACAACCTCTTCCAAATAACGTCTGCTTTGTGTCTTTTCACTTTTGTTGCACAGTATCCATTTTCTCCTGAGCGACCTAGAATTCGGATGTGCTGGTCCACACACTGAAATGTCTACACTTACATTAGAGAGGTTTGATTGAAACTGATTCGTATAAATAATTCTGTGCTCAGCATTAACTTGTGCTCCTGTTGTCTTTCACAACTGCCTTCTTCTGCTGCTTAATAAGCCCCACGGACCCGGTTCCGGGGCCGAAATCGCGCCATTTGCAGGAAACAACGTCGAAGGAACCTTAATATTTAATAAACTATGAATATTTTATATCAATATAACGGGAAAAAACTCATTTAACTGACCTTTTTCATTTTTTTTCTCCAAAAAAAACACAATGTTAACAGTGAGCCTCTGAATTAGCCCCGAGCGAAAAATGCTAACCTATTGCTGCACCGAAAATCACTCCTAGCTCCCTTATTACTTATCCTAGTTGCACATCCAACACATCGTTTATGATCGTAAAGACACAGAATCTAACGGTGCCCACCTCAACACTAAAAGATACAAACTCGTGACGTTATCAACAAAAACGTACATCAAAACATGTGGCGCTAGGTAGCCTACAACGCTAACATGGCTTACCTTGGTTTTGTCTGGTCAAAACTGGTCTTCAATGGCATTAAAACGATAACAACAATGATGTAGTTAATCCATAGGTTAATATCCAATGTGGCTGTGTCCCCTTTGAAATGTTCTGATAATCTACAAGCAATAAAACTGCAATTCCGTTTTAAAATAGTAGAGCAGGCCATTCCTACGCTCTGTAGCGAGATTGAGTGCGAGAAGACGCACGCTTTATTTTAAAACATGAGTGTGTGCGGGAGGATTTCCCTTCGATTCCATTGGCTCTAGCGGTCAGAAAGAGATGTCACATGTCAAAATCGAGCAAGGGGGGCCAGAGATAAGGAAAATCCACCCAAATGGCCCCAGAAGAGGTTCTTTTTGCTAAACCTCTCTAAAAAGTTCAAATATCACTTGTTTTGCATCAATCTTGATACAGGGTACTTATTATATGTTGTACTTTGGATTCCTAAAGCTTTTAGTCTACTAACCCATCATCCAAGGTTAGTTTTCACTATAAGTACACAATATTGTTTGGACGGACACTATCATTTACAGTTTTTTACCATGTTCAATCTGAATTTTCTTTAAAATAAAAAACATCTATATTGATTCTGACTTTTCTACATCCAACTCACAGGTTTATCATTACTTTGAGAAAAAAGATTATTAATGTAACCCTTTTAGAAGGGAAGATATGGTCATTTGTTCTGGGAATGTCATTTTCAAGCCTGAGACCTGAAAAACAGACTTGGGGCTTTAGAGGTTAAACACTGAGGTGGGGTCAGACAACACCAACACATTTTTCTGGAAGGTAGTTTCAAAACCTACAAGCCTTTCTGTCTTAGCAGGAAATCCACTCAATCAGTTTTGCTACTTAATAAAACACACTGAAATAAAAAGTCAATAAGCTCAATTAAAATATAAATAAATCTTTGAATACTGCTTTAAAAGATCCATGAAGACAAACCTGCTTTAGAAAGATGGTGAGAAAAGAAGAAATGGAGACAAAGAGAAGCTGCTGAAAGGCTTTGATTACAAATGAATTAAATATAACAAGCACTAATTACACATCTAATTTGAAAGAGTGTAAGAACTCTAACAATAATATAAAAATACTTTACATTCAGAAGAACATTTGAAAGTAAATACAAAACTAGCAGATTACAAGTACGACTGGATATTGATGCGCTGTTGGAGATCTGTGTGTTCTCTTCTCAGGATACAGGGATTTAATTAAAGGGGACCTATTATGCAAAATTCACTTTTTCATGTCTTTTATACATCAACATGTGTTTCCCCTCTATGAAAAGAGATTCTTAAAGTTTCAGGACAAAAGATTCGCTCTCTTTGTTCTGATCCAATTACATAAAAATGAGCTGATCAGTACAACATAAAGCAGAGCATTTCATAACTGGTTCTCGTGATTTAAGGTTAAAATAATCTTTATTTGGTAGTCATAAACACAAAAAAGGCACTAATGATTTAGCAATAATGCATATAAATTTCTCATCTTGATACTTGCTCCTCATAAATTGCATATAATGAGTAGGGCAGATATAAGCAAACAAGCTTTATAGTTAGACAGAGGGTTTCCAGAGCCAGTTGTACTAAATAAAATATAGCTGCTTACTTTATATTGAAGTTTAAGATTATAGTTGGATGATTACAACGTAGTAGTATACACACAACCTGAGGATTTATCGCAAACAATCATGTCATGGTTTTTGGCAGCAGCTGGGGTTAATTGATGTAATGAGATCAAATCAGAATGCAAAAGACTTACTTTTATAATTACTTTAAAGAACTTTTAAATGTTAAAAGTCAAGATTTCATAATTGCCATGCTTTGGTATTAACAGGATTAAACTAAAAACAAATCAAGGTGTTTTTATGTTTTTTTAAATGACTTTTCAGTCGAGACAAATTAAGCTCACAGGGTTTTATAACAACTATTTAAAAGAAAATCAACAGTTTAACTGAATTAAAACCTAATCAACCCCAACCTGAAATGATATGGTTAATAAGTTCGATCTTGTCACTGGTAGTAGCAGTTGGCAATCACGCAAGTGCATTTGCTCGTAGATAAATGATGGGGGGGGCCTGTGGGCATTTAAGGCTTCACATCTTGGAAGAGGCGGCGATGGCCGAGGCTCCTGGGCGGCTGTAAACGTGCACTTCTGTGTTCTGAGAAACACAAAAGTGGAGAAGACAGAGAAAGATGATATTATTTAAATGAACATAAGTTACATGGCACATTCAAGCTTAACTGGTGGCATTATGAAATATGTAAGAAAGAGAAATCACAAATCAACATTTCATCCAATCTAAATATCTATACATGGATGGACTGTTACCCAACACTGGATTAGACCTCACAGGGAGAGTGTTTACCTTCTTGTTCTCGGCGTTGTACTTGTTGAGAAGGCTCTGAACGCAGTTGCCATAGTCCGCATGAACAGCCTTCAAGTTCTCCACCTGCATGAAGAACCAGGCAGTGAGACTTTAGGCTTTGAAAACTGATTTTCTAAACTGAAACTAAACCATTATCTGCCAAAGTCAGGGCCATTTGTTTCTTCTCATGAGAACACGAAACTCTGGTCCTCTGTAGTACTCTTGCTTTCTCACGTTCTTCTGTGCACCATTCAGGATTTATCGATGTGTGTGTGTGGTACAAACAGGGAGACCGAAATACCGCTTCCCACCGTCCCAAAGATTAAATTATACAGTATAGAAATATATACATGACACAACAATAAATATATAAAAATAGCAGTCACGTAGACAAAATGGATGATTATGTTAGAATGAACTAATAAATGACAAGTCAACATTTCCATCACAATTTCATCATAGTTGGTGGGTTTTGAGCATGAACACCGTGCCGTGCACAGAGGGGGCTTAACCCACTTCCGCAAAAGCCACAGGGTTCCAGTCACTGTGGTGAGCTGACAGCTTGAGAGAAAGTAAAGCTTAATGTCTGAACAGAAAATAATGAACTCTTTAAATGTTATTGTATTAGTTTATATGGTTTTGGTAGTTCCCTGCATGCTGCTATGGTGAACCAAAACAAAACATCTGGTTGCTTTGCATATGTTGTCATATTTGCATTGTTGTATTTATTTTAAAATCATAATTATGCAGATCGAATACTGATTCAGTGCTAGGGTTGGGCCGACAGAAGCAGTTCGTAGTTTGATTAAAAAGATCGCTAGAGAATTCTATTTCGATTTCTGGTTCCTTAACAAATGGGCCGTGCACCATAGTCCACAGTTTTTTGGCCTCCTTTCTGTACTTCACACAGCAGCACACCCTTTAGGACTGCACTTAATGTTGTTATTTATTTTTAATTTAATTTTTGTTTAAACTCATATTGACTTCAATTTCATAATTGAAGTAAACAAGCCTGCTGTGCAGAGAAACACAAACTATAACTTTCGTTTTGACTTTTGCAATCACTGGCTGAGGGTGCAGTATTAACTGGCAAGATTTATGATGAAACCTGTTTTCCGGCAGGTTTCAGTGTAACAGTAGAGGAGACCAGTGGCAGTTGCCACACCATGAATTGCATTAATCAAAACTAACATGTGAATGAAAGAAAATTAACAAATTATTATTGAATCATATATTTGAATAGAATCAACCAAAAAAAGACGGTATTAAATGTATTTCCTAAAGCCTTATCAAGTGAATTGTGTGATGTGTCCCTCACCAACCCTATTCAGTGGATTGACCGGATTAAAGACCCAATGGGAAACTGAAGTCATTGTGAAATCACTCTATATAAATCTGCTTTACAATCTTAACAGCCAGACTCTTTAGGTGCTCAGCATAAAGTAGGTCACTGTTCCAAAAGTAAGTGATTGAAGATTTATTCAGTAACCCTGCACCACCTCACCCTAAAAGCTTTAAACTCTGTCCTTTTGTGTGGCCTTCTAATGTATTTATTTTATATCAAAATTATCTCCATAGGATTTAATAAAAGGAGCATATCTACAGGCTTAGTTTAATTCGATGTGTGTTTGTAAAGGCTGTTACACACCGAGCCGATTATCGGCGTCGATAGATGTCGGGCCGTCGATGAGCGTCGTGTCGCTCTACTCAGATTGTTGTGTACTGCACCGTCGTGTCTTTTCGGCCGTGCCGACACCTTCGGTCGGCCAAAGAAATCCCTCTGATTGGCTGTTCAGCTTGGCGAATCAGTGCATGAGAGGCGAAGCATAAGTTTCAAAACAAACCATTCAGAAGGCAAATCTGAGATTTCATTCAACTCCAGCTCTTGACACAGGTTCGGGAAAGCCCCATGAGCTTCTCGCTGTAGATAGTATTAGATACTACCAGTAGATAGTACTAGATAGTACTAGATAGTACTAGTATTAGATTAGTAGATATTGTAGATAAGAGTGAAAATGGAACGCACATGCTATTTGTTGTTTGTTTATATCACGCAGTCTGTTCTTCTTCTCTTGGTTATCACGCAGTCTGTCTTCCGGCTGTTGCCTCTTTTGAATGACGAATACACACTACCGCCGCCTGCTGGTAAGGAGAGTTATTGCCACTCACGCATGGGCAGTTCGTACGTGCAACTTGGCCGTCGGATGAAGTCTTTGCGGTGTGTTCCAGTGCGACACATGGCCAAGACGCAGGAGACGTGAGGCGACGTTCCGTCGGGACGTGTTCTTTGGTGTTCTTTGGTGTCGGCTTGGTGTGTAAGAGGCTTAAGACACATTGAAAGTGCTTTGTGTGAGGAACCGTGCAACATAAATACGCCTGCCTACACCCACAAAGCCACACGGTTCAGAGCACAGGCTCCGGGGAACATTTCATGTTTTAAAACACTACATCCTGTGGTTTCATCATGGAACATCTGACATTGTTTGTACTTTTGGGTAACTAATATAAATGCTTCGATTAAAAAGGTAAAGTTAACTGATTTCACTACTGGATACTTAAAAAAAAATCTTCATGTGGTCATTCAATCAAAAATCCATGCGTAAATCATAACAGAGTGAAACACTATGTGCAGTAAAGTGTAGATGGTGAGCACTCACCTGGCGCTTTTGGATGAAGAGCTGTGCTCCCTTCAGGGCCCCGGCCATGTTCTGGCAAAGTCTCTGGCGCTCCTCTTCGTTCAACACCTGTGTGTAGAAGGTGCGAACCTGCAAAGAAAGTAGATAAAATCCTTGAAAACCTGATCATAACGGTACGTCTTCATGGTTCCGTCGCGTTAAAGCTTGCCGGTGGGCGTGTCTGGCGTGCAACCAGCAACCAAGCACATTAATCTCCCGCCCCGGACACACAAGCAGGCGGTTTGATTGGCTAGAGCTTGTACTGGCATATGATTTGATTGGCTGGCACTTCCGTTGACGCTTGAAAAGTTGAACTTTTCTCAACTTTCGAAGCGAGCAACGAAGGCAAAGCGTCGAACCACAATGCAGTTCGGCAAAGTGAATGGGAAGCGTCTCCGTTGAAGCACGCGACGGAGCCGTGTGGACGTACCGTAAGGATTCAATTAGATAAAATACATTTTAGTCATCTAAGTTGGGCTTTATTTTTTTCACAGCAGCTGCATTCCACTAATTAAAAATGCATTATATTGAAAAACTACCGAAAATAAACCAAATAAATAAATCACTGTAAATATGTACATATCAACAGTAGAAAATATATATATCAATAGACTATATCAAGAAAACAAAATATAAAATGTACAAAATAACTTAACCCTCTGTAGTAGTCCAAGTTACTTCACATTATCAAATAGTGTGATTCAGGTTTTTATACAGACTTGCATTTGAAAAAGATTATGTAAACTGGGATCCTATTTCCACGATCCAGTGCAGGGTAAGGCTAAAAACCCCTCTGTTTAAAGAGTCTCTTTAAATAGAGGGGACACATGTTTATGTATGAAAGACATGGAAAAAGTGGATTTTGCATAATAGGTGACCTTTGACAAACATTATTTGTACTTGTGTGTAATTGTCTTCATCTGCACTGTTGTAGCGGGCCACATCTGGAGACACCTGGAACTTGGACTCCACAAACTGAGGCTGGGTGTCCGGGGCACTGAAGCTGTTGGGAAAATAGTTTGGAGCGCCACCTAGAGGCAAGACAGACCAAACACTGGTGAGTAAGGGTAGGGAGAGAAAATGCTGCTCAAATACTGAAGTAACTGAGACAATAAAAGGGAAAGGATACTCATAGTGAGGAAGGTCTTGTAAATGGCATCTTGTAAAGTATTTTAGACATTCTCACAGCTTTGATAATTGGGTTTTTTCTAAGCATGTACAAAAGCAATTACAAGGAAGTGGGGAAAGGTGGTTCAAAGGAAAAAATTGTAAAAAACAAAAATATGTTTAATCTACAAAAAATACAACTGGAAGCAAATTAGGAAAAATTTAAATGATAAAACACTCAAAACGGCAACATCAAAACAAAGCTTGAAAACAATCTGAAAAAGATGGAAACATGTATAGAAAGGAATTTCCCAGTGTAGGGTTTTTAACATAGTTTTTTTGGCCAGTGAAATGGTTGATGTCGCAAATGAGTACACTCTCGATCCTGCTTGTTTATAATCTGGGAGTCTTGAAGTACTGAACTACTATGAAGTTACTATGCTAAATATGGGTAATGAAGGAGTACATTGCATTTTATACATTCAAAATGGCGACATCTGTTGGTTGCTATTGGTATTGCATTTGGTGGTGGAGGTGCGATTGGACCCCCTCGGCTGGAAAACCCAAGTATTGCCAAAGCTACAATGCTCTACTGATATAAGGTCATACAAACTTAAATGAATGACTCCATAGATTACACAAGATACACATTTTCACACAATCCACATCTGCTGCTACAGCAGTTAAGAATGTGTGTATATCCTTGTCATGCACACAATGTACTACAATATCTGTTTTCTTATTTTTATAACTGCCGATTTTTATTTCATATTTTATTCCTTTTTATTCAATTACATTGCAAGGTAAATACTGTTATATTTTACTATACTCTGTATTATTTTTTATATTTTTTTATAGTTCTCTACCTGTGTTTTCAACTATTGCTTTAATTGTATGTATGCACCGCAACACCAAGACAAATTCCTTGTACGTGTAAACCTACCTGGTAATAAACCTGTTTCTGATCTCTGATCACTCACACACACACACACACACACACACACACACACACACACACACACACACACACACACACACACACACACACACACACACACACACACACACACACACACACACACACACACACACACACACACACACACACACACACACACACACACACACACACACACACACACACACACACACACCTTGGTTGTCAAACATGCACATGGGGCCATCGCGCTGGTAGTTGGTCACGCGGGTCCTGAAAGGACAGTTGACGGGGAGCTGCAGGTAGTTTGCTCCCAGCCGGTGTCGATGTGTGTCTGGGTAAGAGAAGAGACGACCCTACACAACGGCATGATGGGAGAGAAACAAGACATAGCACCGTGAGACTCCTTTAAGTTTCTTTATTGATGAGAACCTTCACACTAAGCATGTTTTCAGCTGTTTATTTACACGCATTGGTGCAGAGGAAAAACATCCATGCATTTGTTTTAGCAAATAACCACACTTAGAACATGCCCTTTGAAATGGCAACACAGAGATAATGGTTATTAAAGGTTAAAAATGGCAGCAGATACATTTTTTTTCCTACAATTAAGTAGAACATCTCCCGGTCTCTTTACAATCTGACTGAAAAAAGAATAAAGAAAAGACTGTGTGTCGTGGTGTTACCTGCAGCATCTTGTCGGGGCTCGCCTCGATGCCAGGCGGCATGTTGCTGGGGTCAAAGGCCAGCTGCTCTATCTCGGCAAAGTAGTTCACTGCATTCCTGTTGAGGACCATTTTGCCCACAGGGATCAAAGGGTATTCTTTTTGAGACCAAACCTGAGTGAGAAAAAATCAGTGAGCTGAAAAAGACTGTACCATAAAGCTGGAAGGGCAAAAACAACACATCCAGGGAGGTAGTTCACATGTAGGCAACACATCAACTCATTTCAAAATTGTAGAAATATTTGAAACTAGATATCTGATGTAGGTCCCAAACATTTCTTTTTGCACACAACACTTAATACTTTAATAATTAATCATTCAATAATTGGAGAGGTTAAAGATCTGTGGCATAAAAATGAGCCTGGCAGGGTCCAATACTCCTTATATATATTTAACGGCTTTCCCAGGAATGTGCAATTTATCAATAAACACATTCTCTTAAACTCGTAAAATATGGAGCCCTACTACACTCAAGGCCTTGTTGTGGTCATATTGATTTTATTGTTCTCTTTTTTCTCCAGCTTGTTACCATAGTAGAGTGATCAAAACGTTATGACAGGTTAATAGGGCGGCTGTGGCTCAGTGGATAGAGTGCTGGACTTCGAATTAGGGGGTAGCTAGTTCGAGTCCCACTGCAGTCAGCATGTCGTAGTATCCCTGGGCAAGACACTTCACCCCAAATTGCTGCTGTGGGGATTGTCCACAGTACTGAACGTATGTAAGTCGCTTTGGATAAAACCGTCTAACAAATGACATGTAATGTAATTAATAAGGTTTCTCAAAACTAGGCGACTGACAGGACCTTTGGGAATTAGTTGACACTTTTGCTGTATTCATTATTAGTCTATTGATTGATAAATAATTCAATTTTCTTCTGTGACATCAAAGTAATATTCACAAATATTCAATTGTGTTAATTATATATATATATATAAAAACACTTGGTGCAGTCACTTCTCTTGATTAGACTGTTCCTCATTCAACCAAATGGCTTAGAACACCTAACAAAGCTGTGAACCTACAAACACACCTGGTATAATGTCAACAGATTAATTAAAAAGAACATTTAAGTATCCTACAAGAGGTTTTAAAGTGACTCCATCTGAAGCTTTTAGTAACTGCTTGTCTCAAACCTAACACATGTGGTCGTTCTGCTGTGGAGGGATGTGGTACCTTGGTGAGATCGAAGGGGTTGAACTGGAAGGTCTCCGCCTGCTCGAAGGTCATGATCTGGATGAAGAAGGTCCAGGATGGGAAGTTTCCATTAGCAATGGCGTTGTAAAGATCTCCAATGGCATAATCTGGGTTGCTGGCAGCTAGGCGCTCTGCCTCCTCCCCTGACATGTTCTTTATTCCTTGATCAGTCTAAAAAATAAAAACACAACATGTCAACAACAAATAGGACTTCCTGTAACTATGCAATGCCAAAACCCCAGGATGTGAATCTGAAAGGATAAATGAGTGTTAACCCTGGGTTCTGACTGACCTTGAAGTGGAACTTGCAGTAGAAAGGCTCTCCTTGGGTATTGACCATTTTGAAAGTGTGTGAGCCGTAGCCGTTCATATGACGGAAACCATCAGGCAAACCTCGGTCGCTGAACAAGAAAGACACCTGAGCAGGAGGACAGAAGACACACGATCATGATGAGTCCTGCAAACTTTTCATGCATAAATACTTACTTTAATTAAAAACAGTCATGTCAAGTGCCTTCAACTGAGGAATGTAGCTGCGCCATGTACACATGTTGATGTATAAAAGACATGAAAAAGGGGATTTTGCATAATAGGTGACCTTTAAAGATCAGCATGAGGTTGGATTTAGGAAGGCTGTTAAATAAAGAAAGTTAGCAAGGAAGTAAACAAAAATAATAATAGCAGCAAAACTCATGACTGATGGGTCTTATGGTGATATTCTAACACAACACAGCACATGCCTATAAAAGGGACACAGTGACAGACATTATTTGTACCTGTGTGTAATTGTCTTCATCTGCACTGTTGTAGCGGGCCACATCTGGAGACACCTGGAGCTTGGACTCCACAAACTGAGGCTGGGTGTCCGGGGCACTGAAGCTGTTGGGAAAATGGATTGGAGCGCCACCTAGAGGCAAGACAGACTAAACACTGGTGAGTAAGGGTAGGGAGAGAAAATGCTGATCAAATACTGAAGTAACTGAGACAATAAAAGGGAAAGGATACTCATAGTGAGGAAGGTCTTGTAAATGGCATCTTGTAAAGTATTTTAGACATTCTCACAGCTTTGATAATTGGGTTTTTTCTAAGCATGTACAAAAGCAATTACAAGGAAGTGGGGAAAGGTGGTTCAAAGGAAAAAGTTGTAAAAAACAAAAATATGTTTAATCTACAAAAAATACAACTGGAATCAAATTAGGAAAAATTTAAATGATAAAACACTCAAAACGGCAACATCAAAACAAAGCTTGAAAACAATCTGAAAAAGATGGAAACATTTATAGAAAGGAATTTCCCAGTGTAGGGTTTTTAACATAGTTTTTTTGGCCAGTGAAATGGTTGATGTCGCAAATGAGTACACTCTCGATCCTGCTTGTTTATAATCTGGGAGTCTTGAAGTACTGAACTACTATGAAGTTACTATGCTGAATATGGGTAATGAAGGAGTACATTGCATTTTATACATTCTAAATGGCGACATCTGTTGGTTGATATTGGTATTGCATTTGGTGGTGGAGGTGCGATTGGACCCCTTCTGCTGTAGTATTGCCAAAGCTACAATGCTCTACTGATATAAGGTCATACAAACTTAAATGAATGACTCCATAGATTACACAAGATACACATTTTCACACTATCCACATCTGCTGCTACAGCAGTTAAGAATGTGTGTATAATATATCCTTGTCATGCACACAATGTACTACAATATCTGTTTTCTTATTTTTATAACTGCCTATTTTCATTCCATATTTGATTCCTTTTTATTCCATTACATTGCAAGGTAAATACTGTTATATTTTATTATATTTTTTATTATTTTTAATATTTTGTTCTTGTTCTCTACCTGTGTTTTTAATTATTGTTTTACTTTTATGTATGCACCGCGACACCAAGTCAAATTCCTAAAACTACCTGGTAATAAACCTGTTTCTGATTCATCGTATTCACAAAATAAAAAACACAAACACACACACACATAGCACTGTGAGACTCCTTCAAGTTTCTTTATTGATGAGGACGTTCACACTAAGCATGTTTTCAGATGGTCATTTACACGCATTAGTGCAGTTTCAGCTCTGCGAAGAAATGAAAAACATCCGAACGTTTGTTCTAGCAAATAACCACACTGAGAATATGCCTTGATAATAGATGTATTTAGAATTGTTTGTTTAATAGGACTTTAGGAACATCTTCTGTGTATTTTGTTGATTTGATTAAGATACAGAAGAAGTGCTTGTTTCAATTTGCATTTAAACCATTGTATAAGCATTCATTTGACTCGTGGCCTTTTTGTCAAGGTCGGGTCTTTTTGTTGATGTGAAAGAGATTTCTGGATTCCTTGACTGGAACGCTGCACTCATCTCTGCTGGTGTACTGTGGCGAATTTCAGTCTGGCGAGCTACCCATCGACCTATCAAAGAGAACTATAGTTTGAACTGATTATTGATGGTTTTGATGTTGAATGTGTTATAACTATGTGTAGGCCTATAGAAGTAATGTTTTCTTTCATTGTATTTAAGAGTCTGAAATAATATTTAAAATACATAGTCTTGGTTCCCAAATTAGAATATATAGCTTAGCTACTAAAATTAAATAAAACCATTAGTTTATATTAGATAAGGATAATTAAAACAGAAGTAATAACACTAAATTATATCAAAATAGTTATAAAATAAATAGGTAAAAATTATTAGAAACAGGATACTCTCAAATTCCATAACAAGTTAACAGAATATATATGTATATAAAATGTTTATCTGAAAGAAAGAGGGAATGGAGAATAAATATTATAGCTTTCTTTACCTCTGTCACTACCCGATCCGTCACCCTACCCGATCGGTACTGCGCATGTGCGAGGTGGTCCGCCATATTGGACAACTCCGGACGGCAACCCAAGATTGACACTTGACACAGTGGCTTTTAGCAAAGCTCAAAAATAAAATGAGAGAGAGATGAGTTATTGTTATTACAACGTGACTTCACTATTATTTAACAACTCTTTTTATTGGGTTCTTTTATTTGGGGTTAAGTACATTGTCAGAATAAGTGAGAAATGAATTTAACTTCTGTTAGACAGCCATATGCCATACATTTTTGCATACATTCACAGTATTTATTCAGTATGATAGCTGTCTAACATAAGTTAAATTCATTTCTCTCTCGTTTTATTTTTGAGCTATGCTAAAAGCCACTGTGTCAAGTGTCGATCTTGGGTTGCCGTCCGGAGTTGGCGGACCATCTCGCACATGCGCATTACCGATCGGGCAGGGTGACGGATAGGGTAGTGACAACCTCTTCCAAATAACGTCTGCTTTGTGTCTTTTCACTTTTGTTGCACAGTATCCATTTTCTCCTGAGCGACCTAGAATTCTGATGTGCTGGTCCACACACTGAAATGTCTACACTTATATTAGAGAGGTTTGATTGAAACTGATTCGTATAAATAATTCTGTGCTCAGCATTAACTTGTGCTCCTGTTGTCTTTCACAACTGCCTTCTTCTGCTGCTGCTTAATAAGCCCCACGGACCCGGTTCCGGGGCCGAAATCGCGCCATTTGCAGGAAACAATGTCAAAGGAACCTTAATATTTAATAAACTATGAATATTTTATATCCATATAACGGGAAAAAACTCATTTAACTGACCTTTTTCATTTTTTTTCTCCAAAAAAACCACAATGCTAACAGTGGGCCTCTGAATTAGCCCCGAGCGAAAAATGCTAACCTATTGCTGCACCGAAAATCACTCCTAGCTCCCTTATTACTTATCCTAGCTGCACATCCAACACATCGTTTATGATCATAGACACAGAATCTAACGGTGCCCACCTCAACACTAAAAGATACAAACTTGCGACGTTATCAACAAAAACGTACATCAAAACATGTGGCGCTAGGTAGCCTACAACGCTAACATGGCTTACCTTGGTTTTGTCTGGTCAAAACTGGTCTTCAATGGCATTAAAATGATAATAATGATGTAGTTAATCCATCGGTTAATATCCAATGTGGCTGTGTCCCCTTTGAAATGTTCTGATAATCTACAAGCAATAAAACTGCAATTCCGTTTCAAAATAGTAGAGCAGGCCATTCCTACGCTCTGTAGCGAGATTGAATGCGAGAAGACGCAAGCTTTTTTTTTTAAACATGAGTGTATGCGGGAGGATTTCCCTTCGATTCCATTGGCTCTAGCGGTCAGAAAGAGATGTCACATGTCAAAATCGAGCAAGGGGGGCAAGAGATAAGGAAAATCCACCCAAATGGCCCCAGAAGAGGTTTTTTTTGCTAAACCTCTCTAAAAAGTTCAAATATCACTTGTTTTGCATCAATCTTGATACAGGGTACTTATTATATGTTGTACTTTGGATTCCTAAAGCTTTTAGTCTACTAACCCATCATCCAAGGTTAGTTTTCACTATAAGTACACAATATTGTTTGGACGGACACTATAATTTACAGTTTTTTACCATGTTCAATCTGAATTTTCTTTAAAATAAAAAACATCTATATTGATTCTGACTTTTCTACATCCAACTCACAGGTTTATCATTACTTTGAGAACAAAGATTATTCATGTAACCCTTTTAGAAGGGAAGATATGGTCATTTGTTCTGGGAATGTCATTTTCGAGCCTGAGACCTGAAAAACAGACTTGGGCTTTAGAGGTTAAACACTGAGGTGGGGTCAGACAACACCAACACATTTTTCTGGAAGGTAGTTTCAAAACCTACAAGCCTTTCTGTCTTAGCAGGAAATCCACAAAATCAGTTTTGCTACTTAATAAAACACACTGAAATAAAAAGTCAATAAGCTCAATTAAAATATAAATAAATCTTTGAATACTGCTTTAAAAGATCCATGAAGACAAACCTGCTTTAGAAAGACGGTGAGAAAAGAAGAAATGGAGACAAACAGAAGCTGCTGAAAGGCTTTGATTACAAATGAATTAAATATAACAAGCACTAATTACACATCTAATTTGAAAGAGTGTAAGAACTCTAACAATAATATAAAAATACTTTACATTCAGAAGAACATTTGAAAGTAAATATAAAACTAGCAGATTACAAGTACGACTGGATATTGATGCACTGTTGGAGATCTGTGTGGTCTCTTCTCAGGATACAGGGATTTAATTAAAGGGGACCTATTATGCAAAATTCACTTTTTCATGTCTTTTATACATCAACATGTGTTTCCCCTCTATGAAAAGAGATTCTTAAAGTTTCAGGACAAAAGATTCGCTCTCTTTGTTCTGATCCAATTACATAAAAATGAGCTGATCAGTACAACATAAAGCAGAGCATTTCATAACTGGTTCTCGTGATTTAAGGTTAAAATAATCTTTATTTGGTAGTCATAAACACAAAAAAGGCACTAATGATTTAGCAATAATGCATATAAATTTCTCATCTTGATACTTGCTCCTCATAAATTGCATATAATGAGTAGGGCAGATGATGATAAGCAAACAAGCTTTATAGTTAGACGGAGGGTTTCCAGAGCCAGTTGTACTAAATAAAATATAGCTGCTTACTTTATATTGAAGTTTAAGATTATAGTTGGATGATTACAACGTAGTAGTATACACACAACCTGAGGATTTATCGCAAACAATCATGTCATGGTTTTTGGCAGCAGCTGGGGTTAATTGATGTAATGAGATCAAATCAGAATGCAAAAGACTTACTTTTATAATTACTTTAAAGAACTTTTAAATGTTAAAAGTCAAGATTTCATAATTGCCATGCTTTGGTATTAACAGGATTAAACTAAAAACAAATCAAGGTGTTTTTATGTTTTTTTAAATGACTTTTCAGTCGAGACAAATTAAGCTCACAGGGTTTTATAACAACTATTTAAAAGAAAATCAACAGTTTAACTGAATTAAAACCTAATCAACCCCAACCTGAAACGATATGGTTAATAAGTTCGATCTTGTCACTGGTAGTAGCAGTTGGCAATTACGCAAGTGCATTTGCTCGTAGATAAATGATGGGGGGGCCTGTGGGCATTTAAGGCTTCACATCTTGGAAGAGGCGGCGATGGCCGAGGCTCCTGGGCGGCTGTAAACGTGCACTTCTGTGTTCTGAGAAACACAAAAGTGGAGAAGACAGAGAAAGATGATATTATTTAAATGAACATAAGTCACATGGCACATTCAAGTTTAACTGGTGGCATTATGAAATATGTAAGAAAGAGAAATCACAAATAAACATTTCATCCAATCTAAATATCTATACATGGATGGACTGTTACCCAACACTGGATTAGACCTCACAGGGAGAGTGTTTACCTTCTTGTTCTCGGCGTTGTACTTGTTGAGAAGGCTCTGAACGCAGTTGCCATAGTCCGCATGAACAGCCTTCAAGTTCTCCACCTGCATGAAGAACCAGGCAGTGAGACTTTAGGCTTTGAAAACTGATTTTCTAAACTGAAACTAAACCATTATCTGCCAAAGTCAGGGCCATTTGTTTCTTCTCATGAGAACAAGAAACTCTTGTCCTCTGTAGTACTCTTGCTTTCTCACGTTCTTCAGTGCACCATTCAGGATTTATCGATGTGTGTGTGTGGTACAAACAGGGAGACCGAAATACCGCTTCCCACCGTCCCAAAGATTAAATTATACAGTATAGAAATATATACATGACACAACAATAAATATATAAAAATAGCAGTCACGTAGACAAAATGGATGATTATATTAGAATGAACTAATAAATGACAAGTCAACATTTCCATCACAATTTCATCATAGTTGGTGGGTTTTGAGCATGAACACCGTGCCGTGCACAGAGGGGGCTTAACCCACTTCCACACAAGCCACAGGGTTCCAGTCACTGTGGTGAGCTGAACAGAAAATAATGAACTCTTTAAATGTTATTGTATTAGTTTATATGGTTTTGGTAGTTCCCTGCATGCTGCTATGGTGAAACAAAACAAAACATCTGGTTGCTTTGCATATGTTGTCATATTTGCATTGTTGTATTTATTTTAAAATCATAATTATGTAGATGAAATACTGATTCAGTGCTAGGGTTGGGCCGACAGAAGCAGTTCGTAGTTTGATTCAAAAGATCGCTAGAGAATTCTATTTCGATTTCTGGTTCCTTAACAAATGGGCCGTGCACCATAGTCCACAGTTTTTTGGCCTCCTTTCTGTACTTCACACAGCAGCACACCCTTTAGGACTGCACTTAATGTTGTTATTTATTTTTAATTTAATTTTTGTTTAAACTCATATTGACTTCCATTTCATAATTGAAGTAAACAAGCCTGCTGTGCAGAGAAACACAAACTATAACTTTCGTTTTGACTTTTGCAATCACTGGCTGAGGGTGCAGTATTAACTGGCAAGATTTATGATGAAACCTGTTTTCCGGCAGGTTTCAGTGTAACAGTAGAGGAGACCAGTGGCAGTTGCCACACCATGAATTGCATTAATCAAAACTAACATGTGAATGAAAGAAAATTAACAAATTATTATTGAATCATATATTTGAACAGAATCAACCAAAAAAAGACGGTATTAAATGTATTTCCAAAAGCCTTATCAAGTGAATTGTGTGATGTGTCCCTCACCAACCCTATTCAGTGGATTGACCGGATTAAAGACCCAATGGGAAACTGAAGTCATTGTGAAATCACTCTATATAAATCTGCTTTACAATCTTAACAGCCAGACTCTTTAGGTGCTCAGCATAAAGTACGTCACTGTTCCAAAAGTAAGTGATTGAAGATTTATTCAGTAACCCTGCACCACCTCACCCTAAAAGCTTTAAACTCTGTCCTTTTGTGTTGCCTTCTAATGTATTTATTTTATATCAAAATTATCTCCATAGGATTTAATAAAAGGAGCATATATACAGGCTTAGTTTAATTCGATGTGTGTTTGTAAAGGCTGTTACACACCGAGCCGATTATCGGCGTCGATAGATGTCGGGCCGTCGATGAGCGTCGTGTCGCTCTACTCAGATTGTTGTGTACTGCACCGTCGTGTCTTTTCGGCAGTGCCGACACCTTCGGTCGGCCAAAGAAATCCCTCTGATTGGCTGTTCAGCTTGGCGAATCAGTGCATGAGAGGCGAAGCATAAGTTTCAAAACAAACCATTCAGAAGGCAAATCTGAGATTTCATTCAACTCCAGCTCTTGACACAGGTTCGGGAAAGCCCCATGAGCTTCTCGCTGTAGATAGTATTAGATACTACCAGTAGATAGTACTAGATAGTACTAGTATTAGATTAGTAGATATTGTAGATAAGAGTGAAAATGGAACGCACATGCTATTTGTTGTTTGTTTATATCACGTAGTCTGTTCTTCTTCTCTTGGTTATCACGCAGTCTGTCTTCCGGCTGTTGCCTCTTTTGAATGACGAATACACACTACCGCCGCCTGCTGGTAAGGAGAGTTATTGCCACTCACGCATGGGCAGTTCGTACGTGCAACTTGGCCGTCGGATGAAGTCTTTGCGGTGTGTTCCAGTGCGACACATGGCCAAGACGCAGGAGACGTGAGGCGACGTTCCGTCGGGACGTGTTCTTTGGTGTTCTTTGGTGTCGGCTTGGTATGTAAGAGGCTTAAGACACATTGAAAGTGCTTTGTGTGAGGAACCGTGCAACATAAATACGCCTGCCTACACCCACAAAGCCACACGGTTCAGAGCACAGGCTCCGGGGAACATTTCATGTTTTAAAACACTACATCCTGTGGTTTCATCATGGAACAACTGACATAGTTTGTACTTTTGGGTAACTAATATAAATGCTTCGATTAAAAAGGTAAAGTTAACTGATTTCACTACTGGATACTTAAAAAAAAATCTTCATGTGGTCATTCAATCAAAAATCCATGCGTAAATGATAACAGAGTGAAACACTATGTGCAGTAAAGTGTAGATGGTGAGCACTCACCTGGCGCTTTTGGATGAAGAGCTGTGCTCCCTTCAGGGCCCCGGCCATGTTCTGGCAAAGTCTCTGGCGCTCCTCTTCGTTCAACACCTGTGTGTAGAAGGTGCGAACCTGCAAAGAAAGTAGATCAAATCCTTGAAAACCTGATCATAACGGTACGTCTTCACGGTTCTGTCGCGTTGAAGCTTGCCGGTGGGCGTGTCTGGCGTGTAACCAGCAACCAAGCACATGAATCTCCCACCCCGGACACACAAGCACGCGGTTTGATTGGCTAGAGCTTGTACTGGCATATGATTTGATTGGCTGGCACTTCCGTTGACGCTTGAAAAGTTGAACTTTTCTCAACTTTCGAAGCGAGCAACGAAGGCAAAGCGTCGAACCACAATGCAGTTCGGCAAAGTGAATGGGAAGCGTCTCCGTTGAAGCACGCGACGGAGCCGTGTGGACGTACCGTAAGGATTCAATTAGATAACATACATTTTAGTCATCTAAATTGGGCTTTATTTTTGTCACAGAAGCTGCATTCCACTAATTAAAAATGCATTATATTGAAAAACTACCGAAAATAAACCAAATAAATAAACCACTGTAAATATGTACATATCAACGTAGAAAATATATATATCAATAGACTATATCAAGAAAACAAAATATAAAATGTACAAAATAACTTAACCCTCTGTAGTAGTCCAAGTTACTTCACATTATCAAATAGTGTGATTGATTCAGGTTTTTATACAGACTTGCGTTTGAAAAAGATTATGTAAACTGGGATCCTATTTCCACGATCCAGTGCAGGGTAAGGCTAAAAACCCCTCTGTTTAAAGAGTCTCTTTTAAAGAGTCTCTTTAAACAGAGGGGACACATGTTTATGTATAAAAGACATGGAAAAAGTGGATTTTGCATAATAGGTGACCTTTGACCCATGACTGATGGGTCTTATGGTGATATTCTAACACAACACAGCACATGCCTATAAAAGTGACACAGTTACAGACATTATTTGTACCTGTGTGAAATTGTCTTCATCTGCACTGTTGTAGCGGGCCACATCTGGAGACACCTGGAACTTGGACTCCACAAACTGAGGCTGGGTGTCCGGGGCACTGAAGCTGTTGGGAAAATAGTTTGGAGCGCCACCTAGAGGCAAGACAGACCAAACACTGGTGAGTAAGGGTAGGGAGAGAAAATGCTGCTCAAATACTGAAGTAACTAAGACAATAAAAGGGAAAGGACTCATAGTGAGGAATGTCTCTCTGGTTTAAAAATATAAAGTAAAGTATTTTAGACATTCTCACAGCTTTGATATTCGGTAGATAATTTTTTTTTTCTTCTAAATAATCAGTTAGGGTCAGCATGTAAACAAGCTATCACAAGGAAGTGGGGAAAGGTGATTCAAAGGAAAAAGTTGTAAAAAACAAAAAACAAACATTTCATCTACAAAAACCACAACTGTAAGCAAAATGTTTAATTATAAAAACACTCAAAATGGCAACATCAAAACAATCTGAAAAAGATGGAAACATTTATAGTAAGGAATTTCCCAGTGTAGGTTTTTAACATAGTTTTTTTGGCCAGTGAAATGGTTGATGTCGCAAATGTGTACACTCTCGATCCTGCTTGTTTATAATATGGGAGTCTTGAAGTACTGAACTACTATGAAGTTACTATGCTAAATATGGGTAATGAAGTAGTACATTGCATTTTATACATTCAAAATAGCGACATCTGTTGGTTGCTATTGGTATTGCATTTGGTGGTGGAGGTGCGATTGGACCCCCTCGGCTGGAAAACCCAAGTATTGCCAAAGCTACAATGCTCTACTGATATAAGGTCATACAAACTTAAATGAATGACTCCATAGATTACACAAGATACACATTTTCACACAATCCACATCTGCTGCTACAGCAGTTAAGAATGTGTGTATATCCTTGTCATGCACACAATGTACTACAATATCTGTTTTCTTATTTTTATAACTGCCGATTTTTATTTCATATTTTATTCCTTTTTATTCAATTACATTGCAAGGTAAATACTGTTATATTTGACTATACTCTTTATTATTTTTTATATTTTTTCTAGTTCTCTACCTGTGTTTTCAACTATCGTTTTAATTGTATGTATGCACCGCAACACCAAGACAAATTCCTTGTACGTGTAAACCTACCTGGTAATAAACCTGTTTCTGATCACACACACACACACACACACACACACACACACACACACACACACACACACACACACACACACACACACACACACACACACACACACACACACACACACACACACACACACACACACACACACACACACACACACACACACACACACACACACACACACACACACACACACACACACACACACACACACACACACACACACACACACACACACACACACACACACACACACACACACACACACACACACACACACACACACACACACACACACCTTGGTTGTCAAACATGCACATGGGGCCATCGCGCTGGTAGTTGGTCACGCGGGTCCTGAAAGGACAGTTGACGGGGAGCTGCAGGTAGTTTGCTCCCAGCCGGTGTCGATGTGTGTCTGGGTAAGAGAAGAGACGACCCTACACAACGGCATGATGGGAGAGAAACAAGACATAGCACCGTGAGACTCCTTTAAGTTTCTTTATCGATGAGAACCTTCACACTAAGCATGTTTTCAGCTGTTTATTTACACGCATTGGTGCAGAGGAAAAACATCCATGCATTTGTTTTAGCAAATAACCACACTTAGAACATGCCCTTTGAAATGGCAACACAGAGATAATGGTTATTAAAGGTTAAAAATGGCAGCAGATACATTTTTTTTCCTACAATTAAGTAGAACATCTCCCGGTCTCTTTACAATCTGACTGAAAAAAGAATAAAGAAAAGACTGTGTGTCGTGGTGTTACCTGCAGCATCTTGTCGGGGCTCGCCTCGATGCCAGGCGGCATGTTGCTGGGGTCAAAGGCCAGCTGCTCTATCTCGGCAAAGTAGTTCACTGCATTCCTGTTGAGGACCATTTTGCCCACAGGGATCAAAGGGTATTCTTTTTGAGACCAAACCTGAGTGAGAAAAAATCAGTGAGCTGAAAAAGACTGTACCATAAAGCTGGAAGGGCAAAAACAACACATCCAGGGAGGTAGTTCACATGTAGGCAACACATCAACTCATTTCAAAATTGTAGAAATATTTGAAACTAGATATCTGATGTAGGTCCCAAACATTTCTTTTTGCACACAACACTTATTACTTTAATAATTAATCATTCAATAATTGGAGAGGTTAAAGATCTGTGGCATAAAAATGAGCCTGGCAGAGTCCAATACTCCTTATAAATATTTAACGGCTTTCCCAGGAATGTGCAATTTATCAATAAACACATTCTCTTAAAAAACTCGTAAAATATGGAACTCCTATATTGTGGTCATATTGATTTTATTGTTCTTTTTTTTTCTCCAGCTTGTTACCATAGTAGAGTGATCAAAACGTTATGACAGGTTAATAGGGCGGCTGTGGCTCAGTGGATAGAGTGCTGGACTTCGAATTAGGGGGTAGCTAGTTCGAGTCCCACTGCAGTCAGCATGTCGTAGTATCCCTGGGCAAGACACTTCACCCCAAATTGCTGCTGTGGGGATTGTCCACAGTACTGAACGTATGTAAGTCGCTTTGGATAAAACCGTCTAACAAATGACATGTAATGTAATTAATAAGGTTTCTCAAAACTAGGCGACTGACAGGACCTTTGGGAATTAGTCGACACTTTTGTTGTATTCATTATTTGTCTATTGATTGATAAATAATTCAATTTTCTTCTGCGACATCAAAGTAATATTCACAAATATTCAATTGTGTTAATTATATATATATAAAAACACTTGGTGCAGTCACTTCTCTTGATTAGACTGTTCCTCATTCAACCAAATGGCTTAGAACACCTAACAAAGCTGTGAACCTACAAACACACCTGGTATAATGTCAACAGATTAGTTAAAAAGAACATTTAAGTATCCTACAAGAGGTTTTAAAGTGACTCCATCTGAAGCTTTTAATAACTGCTTGTCTCAAACCTAACACATGTGGTCGTTCTGCTGTGGAGGGATGTGGTACCTTGGTGAGATCGAAGGGGTTGAACTGGAAGGTCTCCGCCTGCTCGAAGGTCATGATCTGGATGAAGAAGGTCCAGGATGGGAAGTTTCCATTAGCAATGGCGTTGTAAAGATCTCCAATGG
>NC_136903.1:9827461-9884113 GCF_949606895.1 Notothenia rossii | reverse complement strand
TTTCTACTTTAAAGAGTCCTCTCCTGCTGATGTTCAGGTGTATATCAGTATGTAGTGTCTCTACTTTAAAGAGTCCTCTCCTGCTGATGTTCAGGTGTATATCAGTATGTAGTGTCTCTACTTTAAAGAGTCCTCTCCTGCTGATGTTCAGGTGTATATCAGTATGTAGTGTCTCTACTTTAAAGAGTCCTCTCCTGCTGATGTTCAGGTGTATATCAGTATGTAGTGTCTCTACTTTAAAGAGTCCTCTCCTGCTGATGTTCAGGTGTATATCAGTGTGTAGTGTCTCTACTTTAAAGAGTCCTCTCCTGCTGATGTTCAGGTGTATATCAGTATGTAGTGTCTCTACTTTAAAGAGTCCTCTCCTGCTGATGTTCAGGTGTATATCAGTATGTAGTGTCTCTACTTTAAAGAGTCCTCTCCTGCTGATGTTCAGGTGTATATCAGTGTGTAGTGTTTCGACTTTAAAGAGTCCTCTCCTGCTGCTTTGGTGAGTCTGTGTGCTGTCGGCCTGTAAACGACAACATTCACGATGAAGAGGACTCGCAGCGAGGCAGGAATTAGAGCATTTTCTGGCGGCGTCTCACTAAGAGCAGCAGGCGAGTGGCAGGTGGTGCAGATGGAGGACTGTGAGCGCTCTGTTCCTGAGAGAAGGTCACCTAATGTCAGATTCAAGCTTTTTATGAACATGTTTCAGTGGAGAATACCAAGAGAAGTAGCAACCAGAGATCAAAGAATCAGCGTTAGAAATGATGCATTATGAGAAGAGGAATACTCACTGTTATTGTAAACCATCCTTGTGGTTAAAGTGTAACTGCTTTTGAAGGCAAAAATCACCAAGACATTTGTTGACTTAAAATCTCCTACTTTTTAGTTCATGATAGTATGTGACATTTAAGATGTAAATATGGTATTACTGTAAGTTAGAAAATGCTTCAGAAAAGACACAAATCTAACTGATGCAGTATAATGAATTACAAATTGTTCATAACATTTAAAAAAAAGATAAATGTAAGGGCTGAAATTAAAGAACAAAGGAAGTTAAATAATTATTTAATCCTAAAATACATTGTAAAAATGAAATGTGTTGAAATGAGTGATTCAATATACTGTAAGTAGTAAGAGTCATTTACCACAAGTATTTTTTGTTAGATGTTTTACCTAATTATGCTGCATATTGGGTTTACATACATACAGAAAGCATGGTGTTGTGACTAGCAGCATCATTTCAAACATTTAGAACTAAGTTAAATAAGAACAAATCAAAATCCAAGGATCTTTATGTGACAGTAGACCATGTATTATACATATCATTGTAATCTAAACTGCAGTTTAACGCAGGTTACAGGTGACATGCCAGACTGAGTGAATTCTAAAATCAATCACATCTCCTCCTGATGAGAAAACAGTCTCCCTGACGACATCCCGCTCCCAGGGGTCTCTCCACTCAAACAAATGAAGTGGGCTCACCGTCAGACCGGAGGATCACGACTGAAATCCAGAGGGATGGATCACTGTCTAAAAAGCAACGTCTTCAAAACAGTTCAAGCAGTCAAAGCTGCCCCTCAAGCATTAGAGCGTCAGAGGACACTTTTCAATCTTCAGTCCTTTCTCCAGATTCAGTCTTCATGGTCTAACTGCTGGTTAACCATCTGAGAATATGTTTTCCCATCAGGCCTGAATCTCTCATCATGTTGAAAATCTCTAATAAGGAACTTAATTTATTGTTTAATTATTTAATGATGACATTTGAAACACTTAATCTTTCATTCACATAATAAAAGCCATGTTTGCAAATCAATTCACATTTTCTAACACACTGTAGTCCTGAAGGGATGATTTTAGCTGTTTCTCCTCTTGTGTTTTCACTGTGAGAGTAAAATATTTGAGTTTTAGATTGTTTTTCAAAGTCCCTTTTAGCGAGGATAGCGTATGGATGGTGTTCTCCACTACTTTGGTCCATATTGAAAGATCTGTACATGTAATAGATGTATAACCATGAAGTTTGGTATTAAGATCCAACACTATTTGTGTGTAGCCTATCCTAATCACTGAACATTGACTTTTGGCTTCACACTATAGCGACACTGTCTAAGTAAATACATTTCCCACAAAATGCAATTTCGTTGTATGGGATCCAGCCTTTTAGAAGACAATGCTGGTCCAATAATTGTGTGTAAACTACTATTTCCGTGCTCAAAGCCTTTACATAATGAAAAAAACCAAACAATGCCTGTTCAGTGGTTCTCCTTTTCATTCCAGTACAAACACTGTGGCGGCTATATTCCCATTGAATACGGCCGCTCTGAGGCTAAACTTCTTTCATTGTTGTGACACGTATAAATAATAAAGTCTGTACTGAACTCGACGTTTTAAGGATATTTAAAATTGTAAATCAAACAATAAACAAACAGAATCATACGGTCAACAAAATATATCAGAGCTAACCTCACCCCCATTGCCATACTACCAAACCTCTATATACACCAGTTGTCCTAAATACCATTAACCACACCCAGGTGACAATTACCGGAAACAACCCATCACAAGTGTCTGTGGTGTTAACAAATAATGAAGATATTATAACTATAAACACAGGCTACCACAGCATTTTGGCTCCTACTGTACAAACACATTCGACCCAAAAGCCCACAGCCTCCTCACCCTTGTGACTCCCAGGTTGATCTCGTCTGGTCCCAGGGAGACTCTGATGAAGCAGCCGGGGAAGTCTCCCTCCTCCCTCTCCAGCAGGTCTTTGCCCTGGTGCAGGGTGACGTGCAGAAGCCCCGCCCCCTGGCCCGGCGGCCTGGACGGCTCAAACTCCAGCGTCACCTCCAGTTGGCCCACCGTGAAGTCGTGGCCGAAGTTGTTGGCGATGGAGGAGATGGAGCTGAGCGAGTCGGTGGAGATGGAGCGGTTCAGCTGGGCCAGGCCGGAGGGGTCCAGCTCGCGGTTCATCAGCTCCAGCTGGCCCAGGTCCCTCAGGACGTCCGGGGTCTCCCCAAACGCCAGGCTGGGTTTGCGGCTGGAGGTGGTGGAGGTCCGCCGGTGGTTGTTGGCAGCCACTCGCTTCAGAAAGGAGAAAAGTAAGGGATGAAGAAGTCAGAAATTGATTTATCTAAAAGCATGCACACAATGTACAACAATATCTGTTTTTTTTTTATTTGTATTACTGCAGATTTGTATTCCATATTTTATTCCTTTTTATTCCATTCCATTTCTATGTAAATACTGCTATATGTTTTATTATTTTTAATATTTAGTGGGGGGGGGGGGGGGGGGGGGGGGTACCTTGGTTGCTGATTGGCTAATGGTTACACAAGCCAAAAAATCGTTATGACATCAGAAAGTGGCCAAAATCTGATCAGCTCATTTTCAGACAGGTTTTTTATATAAATGGATCAGGACAAAAAGAGAGAGAATCTTTTTTCCTGAAACTTCCAGAATCTCTTTACACAGTGGGGACACATGTTGATGTATACAAAATCTGAAAAAGTGGATTTTGCATAATAGGTGACCTTTAAAGATAACTTTTTTCAGACTAGCATGATTGTAAATGCACCTTTTGTCTGACTTCTGAAAAGGACGTTCCATATTTTTCTTGCAGGTATCGATAGTCAAAGTTGGGGAAAGGGGACGGAGCAGGGAAGGTTCCAGATTTCCACAACTTCCAGATGTTGATCCCGGCGACGCACAGCAGCACCAAGAAGCCCACCAGGTAGATCCCTAGCTCCCAGCCGTGCGGGTGACGCACCACTGAAACAAAAACACAAAATAATTTATCATTATTACCATTTCATCAATAAAAGATCATGTTTGGCCCCATAACTAAATATTTGATGGGGGAGTTTGATCACTGGTTGACAGTTGGGAGAAACGCAGTGTAGAAAGTTGGAAGAAACTTTGTATTTAACGACACAAGTAGGAGTCTTCACAAACTCAAAACAGTGGTGGAAAATAGTACATTTGTAAGTACATTTACTCAACTGTAGTACTTACACTTTTTAAATATGTGTGGTTTATATGAGTATTTCCATTTTATGCTACTATACTTCACTTCAAAGGGAAATTGTGTATTTTTCCTCTGCTATATTTAGCGAACGTGATAAACTTTAAACATAATACATCCATCAAACCAGTGGAATAACTGTTTGAATTGGAAAAAAGTTAAACTATCATATATATCGCAAAAAGTTAAGAAAGAATGTCCTAAACATGAAAAATGTATTAAACAAATGTTGTCTGCAATGGTAAAATCATACTTGATAATCTTATAATATCATCTATACCTTGTTTTATTCACATATGGAGGGTTTTCTTTTATGCAGAATGAGTACTTTTAAATGTTTGCACTTGAAGCACTCTTAATTAAGTTAGATTTTGGATGTAGGACTTCTACTTATAATGGAACATGTTTACATTAACCTAGCTGTACTTTTACTCAAACAAAGGATATAAATACTTCTACAGCACTGAAAACACACAATCACTGAGCACAGTCAAGTGTTGTTATCTTACACTGAGCATTGAGATGACTGGAGGGGTTTAAGGGATGCATGGCGTTTGATGTAATAGTGCGGGAGAAGGTGACAAATTGAACAGTCTCTCTGAATTAAACGTCAGAGCATCATGTTGCGTTTAAGAGAAAGATTGCGAGCCTGTGTCGAGATAAATTGCTTCTGTGGGAGGAGACTGACAGCTTTATCTCTGCTTTTTAACACAAGACATAAGCCAATTATAGGGCAAGTTAAAAATGTGTCTTCGCTGGCTTTCAGCAGGAGACCAGGTCAGAGGAGTTGTGCAGCTTGTTTAAAAAATGGTAATAGCTGTAAAGCAACCTGAGAGCAGAAGCTAAGGTACACACAGCCTCGTCTCTCTAGTCTGATACACACACTCACTGATTTACAACAATGTGGATCAAACAATATGCATTAACCCACACAAGGACACAATGCAGAAAGAAACAACTAAGCTGAAACTACTCACCGCTCAGATGGTAGCCTGATAGATCCCCACTTTCAGCGGAGGACATGGTGCTGCAGCCAGCCTGGAAAAATAAACATCAAAACAACAATATGTTCAAGTGGCCTTTAATGTCAAATATTACAGAAAACTTCATCCATGATGACATTTGGGTGACTTTCCTCTAAAAAACATTGAATATTAAGCTACAATTACAACAATAAATTATGTCTTGCAGTATAATTAAATAACGTTTTAATACTAAGTATTAGCAACAGCTTTTTAAAACCCGAAAGGTTTTAACCTTCTAATCTATGCTTTCAACATGCATCTCAGTAAACACGGCTAAATTGAACTGCTTTTGGCCACAGGGCGATGTCGTGGGAAGCTAACGACTCCTGACATCCTGCTGCTTCAGATACATTACAGCAGGGCTATTCAATTGGCGGCTCAAGGGTTCAATGTTTATTGCTAAACGTATTGAAATTAACTTATTGCACATATTTAACCTGGAACTAACAAAGCTTAAATTATTGCCTATCAAAACAACATTAACATTAGACATTAAACATCAGAGTCATTTCTTATGAGTGCACTTTTCCACCGTCCAACAACAGCTTAAAAAAAACTATTTCCCTCAAAGAGAAAACCAAACATGCCCTGTTGTCGTGAGAAACAAAGTGCAGAAGGAAACATCCATGTAAACTCAGTGTGCTGCTCTGTGATGCTAGTTCAGATACTTGGCATCTCATCTTGGGTGCAAGTTCATCAATGTTTGGGGTCAGGCTCTGAGCTGAGGAAACCCTCAGGATGGAGTGAAGGTGTGAGTGCAATATACCGGAGGGCCAGATCTAATAGTAATTAGAAATTATCCTGCGGGCCGAAATTAAATCCACCAAGGGCCTGATTTGGCCCCCGGGCCTTGAGTTTGAAACATGTGGTTTTTAGACAATAAAAATGCCTGGTTAAGGTTAATGTAAGATCGTTGGCATTGGTCTAAAAGTGTACTCCAGCAAATTAGCATTTCACGTAACATTGTTGGATTCACATTGGACTGGATGATAAAAACGATCAAGACAAATAAGTTATTTTGTTCCTCATTAAAACCTGGTGCCTTTATCACCCACAATGCAACTCGACTGCTGATAGTTTGTCAGGGATTCAGGGTGAGTAATGCTAGTAGCAGCTAATGTAGCCTCTAACTGCTTGCCTAATGTAAAGATCCGCTACAGATGTCCATTAAACTCACTCTCTCAACTCCCCAGATTTATTTTCATATTTAAATGTTTCGACTTTAATCTCTACTGACGCTGACATCACTTAAAGGACATCATTGAGCCAATGTATCAGACTTCCTGCTCACTCTGGAGCCTTAAAAATGTTATATAGCTTTTTCATTTCGCTTTTTTTTTTGCAGTAGAACTCCCCAAACCCTTTAAACAGACAACAAGAGATGAACTGTAAGACTTCATAAATCTATCATCCTTCCTAAGATGCTAACTGTGTGTACGGCAACATTATACTACTTATTTTTCCTGGATGATAAGCATACATATAACTTGTCTGAAACAGCAAGGGCTGTCAGGGATTATATATATATATATATATAACATTTTTGCATCGATTCAGTTGTCTTGTGTCTTATCTGTCAGAGAGAAACCATTATTTATTTTATTCTATTTTTTATTATCATATTTACCTCCTTGTGTCTATTAACCTGATAAAATGTTGTGGGGTTCTTGACGGATGGTCTGGGGGGAATTTCTTGTTGTTTTTTTCAATCTTGTGATGTGTCATTTTGTAAAGCACATTGAGATGTATGTGTTGTATGAAAAGTGATATATAAATAAAGCTTTATTATTATTATTATTATTATATTCTGCAAATCTGACTACTGACATTTTAACAGCAGCATAGGTTGAATGTGTGTGAAGGCATACTATAGTTTCTAATCTTACTGTTGGGATGAAACATACATTTAATCACTTCCCTACTTCTACTTACGGTACCCAGCTTCTGGGACAACACAATGATTGTAAGAAGCAGCAGAGGCTGTTTTTAAAAGACTAAACCGAACCAAATCTTCCTGCGCAGCTCTCTTCCTCCGCAAAGTGCAAAATATAAAAAGACTTTGGGCGCTGGCATGTGTGACTCATTCCTCCGCCCAACCTCCCCTCCTGCTCCCTACACTTGTTGGAATCTCCCCATATCTCGAGGGAAACGAGAGCATTACACTAATGATATAGAAAGAAGACTGGAGGGGGGGCTGGTGGGGGGTTTTGTAAACGCAATTATGCTGAGCGCTTTGCGGACCACAGCCATGCGGGCCAATTAAAGTGGCTGACGCAGTGCAGGGCCACTGAAAGCTGCTGGTATGCCCTTAGAAAAGCACGGGAATCTCTCACACGGAGGGAAATGTGACTTCCCCCCCCCCCCAAACTCAACATCAGCTTGGACTGGCTTAACATTTGAGGTTTGAGAAGGTTTAGAAGAAGGGAGAAGAAGAAAGGAACAAACATCAAAGATGGGAAGGGAACAAACAAGAGACAAGGAGAGATAAAAGAGACCAAGGCAAGACAGATTTAGTAAATAACAACGAGGCAGCGTGGGCGCTTCAACGGGCTTAAGATAGCATAATACTCACAAAGAAGTCTAACATGCCTAGAAAAGCAACGTATTTTAAAACACAAGGCACACTCATTTTGAAAAGTCTGTTTCAGTTCAGAGGATTTGGAAATCATGTGCTCAGTCAACAAAGTGCAATCATACTCACATCTCTCACTTTTGTTACAAAAGCAGATATTGTTTGAGTTGTCAATCATAAAAAAGATGCATATCATACTATATTCTGATAGAAAATAATACAATTTAGGATGTGACCTTTGCTGCTGCCTTCCACCTTCTCTTTCCCCTTTTCCATTATCATCAACTAACAAATAGTAACAAATAGTTAGGAGGAAAAAACTAGCATAACAAAAAGAGGACTTAAAGGGCCCATGTCATGCTTTTCCGGTTATTACTCGTCCCCTTGTGTGTTGTGAAGGTTTTTATGCATGTAAACGGTCTGCAGAGTCAAAAACCCTCAAAGAAAAGAGCTGTCTATGCTGCTCCAAAACGCCTCGTTGGAGATTTCTCATTTTCCATCGTTTGCTTCCTGGGTTCTGTGACGTGTGAACACCCAAATCAACAACAAATGACTGGATTGGCCCAAATGGACCAATCCGCGGAGCACCTCCCACACCAGGATCCCTTGGCTAACTAACAGGGAGTCCCATTGACTTGCATGGAGCTCCCTGAACGCTGGTAATAGACGAGTTGGGATCATGGAGAAATGCTCTCCGAAGACCCATTCTCACAGCGTTATAAACCTTTTTCTTACTCAATATCAAGCCACACTTATTGTTTTTACTTCGGCTGTGAGTGTTTGTGTGTGCTCAGGATGAGTTTCGCTTGTTCTCGCTGTATCGCCGACTCGGAAACCTGTCCGCTCCTCGCAGCAGCTCACAGCAACGAGCCTCGCAACGTCCCGACCAATCAGAGCACACTGGGCTCATAGGGAGGGAGGGGGCCGGAGCTCCAACAAGCCGTTTAGGACAGAGAGTGAATACACATACTATACATAGATGCTGTATGAGAAACCAATGTGAGTTTGGAAAATTGAACAATTTAAATCTATTCTAGTAGACCTCAACAATGGAAATATGATCAGTAGAAATGGCCATGACATGGGAACTTTAATGAAAACTTAAGCCAACAAAAAATAAACAAAATAACAAACCCTGACATGAGTGAAAAGCGATCCTTTCTGAGCTGAGGCTTGGCACGACCATTCGGGGAAACAAACAAGACGAACTGACACAGGACAGGGGAGAGACAGGACTATTTAAACATGAGGTGAGTGGGAACAGGCGGAAACAATCAGGGGTGGGGCAGACACTGATGATGGCGGGAAGAAAACACACAGGTGGAGGAAGAAAACAGGGCCTGAAATGAAAGACCAGAGGTAAATACAAAATAAAACAGGAAATGACAGACAAAATACATAAACATAACACATTTGACGAGACACAACATTTCCTTTGTGGTATAGGTTTGTGTGCATGTTAATGGTCCAGAGGGAGTTTCTCTCCCACATTCATCAACAGTCTGATGAGTAATCTTCTCTCTTTTAGATTCAAGACGTTCCTTTTGACTAACAGCTCATTAAAGCACGGCTATGAAAGGAAAGGTGAACATTTGCATGAAAGCTTTCCCACTGAAGTGTCATCATCATGCCCACATGATCTCAAATCTCTTCCGATTTATCTCACTGCTGCTTAAGAAGTGCTGTGCCTAATAACATTCCTCATAAAGCCTGAAACGACATCTTCCTCCAGTGCGCATAAAGAGCAGTTTGTGTCGGGGATGTTTTAATTACTGAGATATGAATAAAATGAATATCTTGTCGCGATGTCAGCTTGCAAAACAGGCCGTGATGAGTAAGTGGCATGTGAGTAATGATTTCAAAGAGAGCTTGTGACATGTTCCAGGACTGTAATAAGGCTGTCGAAGGCAACATAAACGCAGGGGACATTTCATATCAACCTTTCATGCACAAAACTAAAATGCCAAAACAAGACAAATATTTTTCTTCTGCATTACAGGTTGAAAAGTCAGGTTTATATCTGAAAATTGACCAAACTAGTTCAATATAGTTCCTAGGAAAGCTTATTTCTTCCTGCAAAATGACTCTGCCTTGTGTTCACATAATTCTAAATCGATTGAAATACAATGTCTTACACAATTGAAGTAGTATGGACTGTCACATGAAATAACCAGCTTAGATTTGCAGTAAAGGTTGTTGATCAAACAGGGCTTTTATTTCATTTTTTATTTGGTTATTTGGATCCCCATTTGTTGCCATTAAGTGCTTTTTTCTGGGGTCCCCTATATACATTACAAAAAAGTGTTATGCTAAAAAGATGGTCTCATTCTGTTTTTAAAAGGGGTCTTTAATTCAGATAGAAATTGAACATGTTAAACCTCTCTCCATCTCATTCCTATTTTTGGTTTTGGTACCTTGTGTCTTCTACACCTGAGTGAAAGATAATCCTCTTACATAACAAGAATTATTGCCAAGAGCTTGTCTTTTCCTCCTGCTAACAGCTTGATGCAGGTCCACCTGTTGTTATAAAGCCTGCCAGGATGGTAGACAGCAGTGGATTTAGTAAACTGTGTTTTTCTAACTTCAGAAGCAGTAATCCCTCATGCTAGCACAATACTACTCTTTGTCCAGGCTGTGTGTGTAAGTCAGACTCATGTATCTCAGTGGAAATAGAGTATTTGTTTCCTTGGTTTCTGCAGGGTCGCCAACAGAAATCAATGTGACAGTCCGCCCCCTCCGTGTCTCGGGCTGAACGTAAAGCAGCTCCGGCACGAACAGCAAAACCAACGCACCTGTTCAGAAATCAGCTCAGACTGGATGTAAATATGCCAGAGCCGCTAACAGCCAGAACAAAGACAACAAGAAATTCCCTCTGCATGTTTAAACAGGTCTGATCAATAAGAACAGACACATTGATGTATGTCCACACACACACCCTCATATACAGATGGACACACATAGAGGAAAAAAAAGGGGTAGGCCCAGGGACGTGCACAGACATTTGGAGGGGCTATTGCTCTAAACTAGAAAAAGGGCCTCCCCCTGAAAAAAACCATAAGACCTTTTGAAAATGTTAAATTGTTTTTAATGTAAAAAAAACCAAACGATTATTACATCAACTAAATAGAACAGTAATTCACCTTTCATAACAAAATAAGCTAAGGCGACTACTTGCATTCGGTAACTTGATTTTAAAAATGAAAACCAGGGTAATGTTTTGTGGTCATTATCTCATTAAAATATCTAATGTTAGTAACTATTACAGACACAATGGGGACAATTCTGTTCTAATGTAGTTTGACCATTGTAGTTTCTTCTAACTAATTACCTTAAATAAACTCACTAATTAATGAAACCAATTCAATACGCATTATTCTTATTCTTATCTTTCTTTATGAGCGCAGTAACGGTAAGGTATCTAATTACGTATTTATTTAGTATTCCATAACTTAGTAACAGAGATGGTCAAACTAAAGTAGAGACATGGCAGAAATCCTACAATGAAGCGGGACATTGCACTGTTCACCCGTGAGAGGGCAATCAAGAAAAGAGAGCGAGCGGCCCCGTTGAGGGAGTTTACAGATGAAAAGACACAGAAAGACAGAAGCACAATAACAAGTAGGCTATATTTAGGTGTTTTTTTGTAAATAACCGACGGTATCAAGAGGAAGTAAAGTCCCCTGGTTTGTCCCTTATAGAGGCTAAGTCCCTCCTCTTCCGGGAGCCTCCATGGGACCCCGGAAGCGGAAAATTATACATTGAAGTCAATGGAGAGAGAAAAGTTATCTTTTGATCCCGTTTGAATTGTGCCACGAATGACACATATGATGTTTGTCAATCTTAAACAATCATTTAAATGTAAAAAAAAGTCACAGTTTGTCGTAAAACTGTTGAAATATAAGACTATGAAAGATACACAACTAGAAAGACTACAAATCCCAAATGCATTCTGGGTCGCGTAAGTGATGTCATAGGCGATAATGCTCCAAGACTGGTTGCGACTCGCAAATCAAAGAAGAAGAAGAAGATCTCGCAATTAAAGCAAAGAAGAAGTAGAAGAAGACTGATTTATTCCCTCCAATAAATATAAGAGATTGCTCCAATAAATTCACTTTTACAAGATGCCTGTGTGCTTTGTACCAGGTTGTAATCATACCACTTGCTCGTTCTATCGCTTCCCGTCTGATGAAAGGACCAGGAGTCGTTGGGCCAAACATATCAGGTAATATACATGTTTTGCATGGAACATAGTCAAGTTAGCTACCTAGCTAGTAGCGAGCATGTTAGTTAGCATTACATTACATTACTTAACCTTGTCATTTGTATTAGCCTTAACATGAAGTAAACCAAAATGTTAAACAGTAAGAGTAGTCATGATGGTAAGTATTTTGTGAAACATTTGAAGAGTAGCCTATCGCCCCCTCCACCAGGTGCTAAGGGGGCGGGAGGTAGGCTAACGCCACATTAGCATCAGCGATCTTTTCTACTTAATTCTATCTGCACAAATGGTTAACATTGAACATTAAAAGATCAGGCAGTTCAGGGAGAGTCAAAGGAAGGAAGGCAGGCAGCTTTGCATGACATTCTTCTGGACGTGATGATAGTGAGAGTGACTCAATCTGTTTGTTGGAAAGACAGTAGTTGAGTGATTACTGAGAGAAAATTATTAAAAGAGATAATTATTCGGTGTTGTTACTTTAAAGTGTTGTTACTGACCTTTTTCTCTTTTATTTTCTTTACCTCACCTGTAACTGCTGAGACCCTGAGGAACATGCACACTGGACTGACCTGCTCTGGCAACCTGATTTCCACTGTACGTAATAGTATTTGGTTATGGACTATGGTATATTATTTATATACATCAAAGGCACAATGCACCCCCCAGAGACACACATGTATTGAGTGTGATATTTTGCATTGGTCATGTGAAATCATCTTTACATACTAGAAAACTGTAGGAGCGGCAACTTGTTTTGAAATTGAATTTTTAATATCCGATAATAAAGTTGATCTGTTTTCTTTATTCTTCTCTCTTCCCAGCTCCATCCATCACCATTCTCTGTTCCTGCAGGTCCTGCTTGCTAATCAATGCTCATATTGTTTTACACAATTACAAATAAAGTCAATGTATTGTATGACACATTTGTGCTTCATTCTGTGTCAATAATAAATTCATTCTGCCTTCAACTGCAAAATTATTGTGGACTGCACCGACATCCATGTAGCTGCCCCCCCCCCAGTAAGATGAACCAAGCTAAGTTGACATACTCAACATACAGCTGTGCTCTTAAGTTTACATGAAGAATTTGTGAAATATTGGTAATAACAGGTTTAAATGATTATTAGTAATTCATTATATAATTGTCTCATTGTAGACGAGCGGACAGGGAGCCAGATGAGAAAAGCAGAATATGCAGCTGCCATTTTCCACATTGAAAAGAGAAATCCCAAATACGAAAAATAAAATTATACAATTTACAGATATGCATACAAATATATATATTCTATATATACACCATGTATAATGATGATGTATGATGTAGAAGGAAGTTTGGTAGATAACATGTAAATATAGAGTTACATACAGATCCATGTTACAGCAAAAGATGGAATGACTAAGAAGCGCGCAGTATAATAATAATTACACGCAACAATTAAATAACTGCTCAGCATCTCCACCGCAATCCCAATCTGCTGTGTCCTGTTTCCCTCCCCTCTGCATAACACCCCATCACACATACGAAACACAACGCAGAGTCCGAGGGTGTAAGGAGTATGTTTATTTAAATGTCCTCCTCTCTACTGGCCAACAGGGAGCATATGCTGGGTGTAGAATTGTTCAAGGAGGAGGAGATTCCCATGCCATGCAGGGTCTTTGGGGATGGGGATGATGATCGCCTCCTTCGTGGTCCACAGTAGCAGAGACTCCGGTCTGTCATGTGCAGCTGTTATATAATATACAATACATTTTTGAAAAACATTTGATCAACAAAAAAGGATTTGGTCAGGATCTAGAGTCAGTGTGTAGTTTATTAATTAATCAATGCTCTCTATATTAGGAAAACACATACCAGTGTACCAGAGGGAGTCACACACAGCTGTGCCTAGATAACCAAACAAATTGACAAGATAACCAAAATCCTTGAATCTACACACAGCAAATAAACTCAAATGACACAACGAGATGTAAAAAGGAGATCACACATATAGTCGATATAAAACTGGCCGCTTCAATCTGAAGAGCAACTAAAACAAAACACGGGAGTGTATCTCGTTCTTGTGAACACTAATGTTATCCACAGCATACACAGAGACCACGAAGTTCTGAAGGAGAAAACTAGTTGCTAAAACAAAACACGTTAGTGTACCTTGTTAGCTAACGTTAGCTAGCTGACATTAACGTTAAACATTGCACTCATATTACTCACTGAAACCTTTTAAAGCCGGTCCCGCATGCTGGCTCTTACAGAACCGACTAACTCCCCTTTCGTGTATGTATAGCTCTCAACATGACTTCTAGTGATTTTCACCTCGTTTTTCGCCTCATTCTGAAAGAAACAGGTGAAATTTGCTAACGTGACGGCCATCTTTGTGATGGTGACGCGTATTGTGCGAGACCAGAGACCTAGTTCACTGAGCGGTTTCACACAAAAAAATGTGTAACTTCACAGTTTTACGACACATTTTTATTTTTTTAACTTGCAAAATGTTCTTTTAATTTGAAAAACATCATATGTGTCATTCGTGGTAGAGATGACTTTTCTCTCTCCATTGACTTCAATGTATAATTTTCCGCTTCCGGGGTCCCATGTGTCGGAAGTAGATGGGCGGGACTTCGCCTCTCTATACCTTGCCATGAGAGAACTCAAAATCAAGTTTCCTAAAATCCGACACTGAGGTGGTCTTAACGCACCGGCAGATGACAGCGCTGACAAAGTCTTTTTCCCGCAGCGAGACGCTACAATACTAATTGTGGGCTCATCATGTTGATTCGGCCACAACAGAAAAAATAAAAACAAACTCTCGCTCTCTCCAGAGGGGCAGGTCAACCTAAAGGCCAAACAGGCCGTTGCCCGGGCAACACTAGCCCGTGCCTGTGCACGTCCCTGGGTAGGCCTAATAGAAGAAAGGAGAAAGACAAAAGCGACAAAATAATTTGATCGTCGAAATAAGTGAAGCAGGAAAATAAAGAAGAAGTTAGAATCTGTGTTGAAAAAGAATAAGCAAACAGAGAGCAGCTGGGAAATGAAAAACAAGAAGAAGAAGAGGAAAAAGAAGAAGAGGAAGGGATGGGATCATGTCATGTCAGCTCGCTCTCCAAACAACTGATCAATCTACTTTTCTTTTAATCTCACCCAATGACTCATAATTAAATGAATTGCCTCACTGCTGCTCGCTGTGAAATGTCCAGATATAACACGACACAGCAATCTGTCTCTCTCTCTGTCCTCCCTCCTCACACATCTACAGCTTCCAGGCCAGCTTTATTTTGACTTCCTGGTTTAGACAGCTCTTGGTGCATGGGTAAGTGGAAGTAGCTGGCGCCGGCCTTTAAATGTCAGCGATGGCGCCAGCAGCACGATGGGGCTAATCCGCTCAATCACTCAGAGTTAGAACAACAAACCCTGAACGCAAACATTCAACTTCTAAAGGCTGCTAAAAGTGTGGCGAATGTACTGAAACACACACGTTGATGCTGAAGTAGCTGCAAAGGACGTTCACTCATGAGGCTATACAGACATGCTAGCTTTGAGGAAAATGCTAAGCATGCTAGCATAGTCGCAATGACAATGCTACTACACTCATGTTAAGTAATTGTAACTGCATAAACATATTCTCATACAGCGGTTGGTATGTTATCTTACTAAAAGATGTTATTTGTGTTTACTATGAATGTGCAGCGAAACAAGCGATAAGAGAAACTGTGAGTCCCTGAAGTTCACAACCTGTTCAGGCAACAATGCTACTTTAGGTTAAGCAACATATTTCGACTTGAGTCAATAAATAGAAGAGTTATTAATTGAACATAGAAGTTATGTATCATGAATGCATAGATGGGATATCAAATCAATCTGTCCAACAGGTGCAAAGAAATGTCAATCATTACAAAACATTTCTTATGGTGGCCTAGAGGAAGTTAATCCACTGCATCGGACCATGAACAACATTGCAATCACTTTAACCATCACACTTAATTGGATAACATTTTTATTTTTACTTGGGCTAAGAAGGTTATGTTTGAAGTTGATCTGAATGATGTCTCTGAAATATAGGAGTCATTCTTCATCAAATTTAGTGTGCAGATCGTTTTTTGGAGAAACAGCGAAACATCAGATCCGAACACCAAAGTTATTTTTGTTAATTTTTTTATTCCACACATGGCACTTGTTTTATTTACAGTCCAATTGTACCTGCCCTTACAAAAGTCATCTTCATACTGTCTGATTACGCTTTCTTTATACTTTTAATTGTAAGATAACGTAACAATGAAAAGAGCAAAGGCACTTGAATTTTCTTTGTAAAAAGATGATGTCTGCAAATCGATTTAACAGAAAATGAACAGAATAGTTGTTCTTGAGTGTGACAGCAAGCAGAGCATAATTCCCCCTCTTTCTAGTCTGGTTATTCAGGAGAGTGCTACTTAAACAACTTGAACAATGGGAATTTGATTTGTTTCCAAAAATCTGCCTGTTAAATATTTTCTTTTCTTCTTTGCCAGAGAGGGAGAAAAGCTCTTTCTGCCGTTTGGGATCAGCTTACGGTAAAAGGCCTGCTGACTAAATAAAGCTTTACAGTACAATTTAATCAAAACGTAAATCGAACATATGTTTGATTTAATTTACTTTATGTTATTATTCCGAATCAGCTTCATCATGGTTTCACACAGGAGTTTCCCATTTATTTCCACACCTGGATGGACTTTGCCAATGATTTGTCATCACTTTTGCAATTTTGAAGTCTTCCTGGTGCTTTAGTGTCAAACTCATTAGACCTCTTAATACAGTAGATTACCAACCTGACAATTAGGCTATAATACAGGACAGGAAAAGCACTTAGTGCTACAAAAGAGTCTGTCAGACCCAATTTAATGTTTGGGAAAAAGGTCCATTCAAGCTGGATGGAAGCTTAAACTCTCCAAAGTAGGGAAGAGCAGCCATTTGAAACCAAGCCACTGCTTTATTGATTAACTATTAAGTATCTGCAGTCAGATACAAATGTATTGGGACAGTAACAGTTTTTTATGTTTCAACTCTTCTACTTTGGTTAATCTTTACTCGGAAATGATCAAATCACAAATTGGACAGAAGGAAATGTATTAAGCCCTATTGTGTTTTGTTCTATAGATTTGTGTGCATGTTAATGGTCTGCAAAGGCTAAAATCCCAACCAGAGCCGGCCAGCTAACCAATCAGAGCAGACTGGGCTCTGGTTTCAGACAGAGGGTGAAAAGAGGTGCTGCAGCACAGGCAGTACGAGAACAATAAAGAGCTTTTGGAACATTAAAGCATGGAAACATGTCAAAGTAGAGACACAAAATACAAAAGGAGCGTCATAGGACCTGGAGCTGGTTGCCTGCTGTGGTGCGGCTGTTGAAACTGAAGTTATACTACAAACTATTTATCATGCATGCTTACACAGATATTGAAAATGACTGGAACACACACATGTACTGAATATGTGCTGTATAGAGACCGTGTATTTGAAATCAAAACAACCATTGAGAATAAACAAAAAAATATATTTTGGGAGTATTTTCAGCCATATGAGATGAGCACTTTTGGGAATTGGGAATCATTTAAAGGTCATTTTCAGAAATGCACTTTTTTTGTTCTTGCCAAGAGTAAAATTTAAAAAATCAATACCACTCTAATGTCTGTATGGTGAATATGAAGTGGAGCCGGTTGATGGTTAGCTTCTGTAGCTTAGCATGAAGAGTGGAAACTCAAAGGTAACAACATCTGCCTACTAGCATCTCTCAAGCTCAACTTTTACACCACTAATGTCTGGAGATCACTCCAAGCCAAGAAATAGAGTGATATAAAATCCCCTGTAAAATAACTAATGATCATTTTTTCACTTATTTGGATTAAACCAATTAGACATGCATTAGTTTTTTCTTATCTTTGGCCAGAGCCACGCTAAGGCAACCAGATAGCTACATATTTACAATACAGATGTAGAAGAGGATATAAACAACAATTTTAATGCCTGCTAACTTCTCTCTCATAAATATGATTCATCGTGCCATATTTTATTTTACGATTGCTCCCCAGCCTGCTGCGTTCGAGGCATCTCCAGGAGAAGTGAGCTGTAGCTGCATTTGGCAGCACACTGCCCTGACCACACGCCTCCTCCATAAACTGAGGCAATCCATTACATGATCCATTCTGGAAATATTAGAGGCGATAAATTAAGGTGTAAGCCAGGTCGATGGGAGGAGAGAGGCTTTTTTTAATAACGGCAGACAGCCGCTACAGTAGAATCACAGAGCCACATCTCAGGGGTTCATCCAAGTGCTCTCAGTTTACTAAATGTAATAACACTTTTCTTATGAGTTCAACAAGGACACATGGAGGGGGAAGCTGTGTGTGTGTATGGTGTGTTTGTGTGTGGAAGCAGGGGAAGCCCATGACGGAGCGAGAAAGAGAGTTAAACGAATGGCTGAGATGATTGCAAGTGCTGGAGAAGGGATTGAATTCTGAGCAGGTCGTATTTCATGCCGGGGAGGAGGCGAGACTCCCAGTGAGACACACACACAAAAACACACACCAGGATATTTTACCTCTATTGCCAAGTCACTTCAAACAGACTTCCATTACCATTAGAAAGCTCCAGGGAACACACTCGAGGAGCCGGAGAGGACTGAGACTTTTGGAATGATGTTAAAAACAATGTGTTGTTCTTTAGTTTGAAATGTCTGAAGCAAAGAGGACTCTGAATGTGCTTCAATTAACCACAGCTTAAAGGACCAGAAGGCAACTCCCACACATCTTTAAACTGTTAATTGATGCAAAAAGCTCTCCTGGCAATTAGTACACAGCGTTTTCTTTTTTAGATGGAACAGAGAAAGGCAGCCAAGAGGAAAAATGTATACATATTATAAGTGTGGGTGCATTCAGGGTGAAACAGGGCGTCTACAAAGCCAAGAAAGTGTTAGACGGACAATCAGTCAACTTTAGTTTCAGGAAATTGGAACACAACCAGCTCAGAAAGTCGCAGAATCTAAAAACCTCTGAGTTCGTCATAGGCGGACTGATTATTTTGCTAAACAAACGCAACAAAGGACAAACTCTCTTGAGCTTTACTAAACATTTCATCGAATTAGACCTTTTATGGCTATAGTGACCCTTTAAAGCAAATCAATCTCTTCTCACGGCCCCTTGTCACAGGTTGCATAACGTGTTAGTTGTGAGTCATTTAAAACGAGATCTATTCAGATGAAATGCTTAAAGAGACTTGTGTTGATCAAACTAAACAACCCCAGTTTGACAGATCTACGATTGAATCATTCGCACTGCATTTCCTGTTTACTTGACTTTGTAAACAAATGCATAAAATACTCCTTAAGAGCATAACGAATAAATACAAATACGTGGTTTTGACCTGGAAACCAAGTCAGCTCTTTCTAAACACTAATCAGACAACATTATACGCAAGGTTCTTACACAACTTGGAGATAAACATTTTCAGCAAAATGAGGTGTTGTAAAAAGTCTGATCCTGGTACTGGTAGCAACACCATCTTACAGTTAAGTTGATTTTATTTATTGAGCTTTACACTCTGTAAAACCTACTCTGTATCCTTGACCCTTAGGTAATACCAGTCTTAGTGGTATTCAAAACCTTAGCCTAAGGGTCTATCCTGCAAACACAAGCCTGGCTGACCCTCACTTTCGCACATCCTTTAAGCTGCTCATCAAACCTGCACTAAGTTTTTTTTAAGGCCACAGTTAGAGTTCAGCATAGTGGTGCTGAAATGACAGTTCCTGCACCCTGGTGTCCTGCTTCCTATCTTTACTTTCCCCCCTGAACAATGCTCCCACAGCCGATAGCCTGCCCCTAACGCTCAGGTGGAGCTGCGATGCGAAACAATATTTAAATCGCCTGACAGAGAAACGATTAAAGTCGCGGCTTAGGAAACGTAGTGCCAAAATAAAAAAAGCCACCCCGTCTGCCTCAGCTAATGCTTCATGCTTTAATGAAATCCCTTCACTAACAATACAAAAGCAGGGGAGAAAAAGACGCATGCAAGTGCCAAGTCTCGCCATGATGCATGTTGCATGTTGTGCACGGAGCAGTATTGCAGCTGAGTGAACACGCATTTCTTACCCGGAGTTTTCTTTTGGTGCAGTAGGGAAGAAGAAGGAGGATGAGGAGGAGGAGGAAGAGGAGGAAGAGGAGGAGGAGGAGGGGGATAGACCAACTCCACCGCTCTCCTTTCTTCAGGCGCCTCTCTCCATACAATGGCACCGGTGCCGGTCCGGGCTCTCTATCCCGGGGATGGAGTCCACACTCCCCCCGGAAGATAGGGAGGAGTGTGAGGAGGGGTGGTGAGAAAGAAGAAGAGGAGGAGGATGGTTTATCTTCCACTCGGATGTGTCCGTCTGCTGCTGCTCGCTGGAGTCTGAAAAGCTGCTGCCTGAGGCATTTCTGTACGAGCCGCAGCTCACCCCCGACCGACCGACTGCAGGAAGAAAGTCCCTCCCCTGCAGCGCAACTTCCACCGCCGGGCCGCTCGATAACACGACCACCTCCTCCTCCTCCTCCTCCTCACAGCTCCACAGCAGCACTGAGGGAGACCTACCTGCCTGCCACACACACACACACACACACACACACACACACACACACACACACACACACACACACACACACACACACACACACACACACACACACACACACACACACACACACACACACACACACACACAGGTGTTATGCAACCGGTGCATGGGGGGAAACTGGGGTTGGAGGTGTGTGATTCAGGAACATTCAAACTTTTCTTACTCATCATCTCTCCTTAACTTGACCCCCGATTCTGTCCCAAGAACAAACCTCCCCCTCTTCTTCATCATTATTTCAGCAGCTCAGATGATTCAGATGCAGTGATAACACCTCTGAAAGCTATCTATTCATACTCTCCCAGTACATTAAAGTACTCTTCACTAGGCCTACTTATATAACACTTGAATGCTTAAGTAAAATCTCAAAGTGCCACTTTCTAACGAGGCATCTAATATAAAGGGGTTTTAATGATTCATTAATAAATCATCTATGATTGCTTAATAGATCAGTAGTCGAGTTGTATGATGATAAACATCAGCAGAGGGATCTTTGGGGTTCCCCTTCTCCTGTAGTGTATTATATTGGTTATTTCGTATGTACATTGTGTGCAAAGGCTAAAACCCCAAAGTTCTCTCCAGAGGGAGTTTCTCTCCACACTAAGGCACAATGAGGAAAACCTACACTGTAAATGGTTACAGGTTATATGAATGCAGAGACAGTGAGGCGATGTTTTTCTTTTGATGTTGGATGATTGATGTGCGTGTCTGTGGAAAATCCTGTCTTTTCCTCTGGGGCCATGTTCTGCAGCTGTGACATTGGATGGCGGATGAAGACAGAAAAACAAACAGAGCATGATGAACAGGAATAATGAATAATAACTCAGCTTTGTTTGCCAACAGTGGTGCAGTCTGATCAAACAAACCTCTCACCTGTGAACCCAATCTCCACTTGTAGTAATCTCCCTGATCTGCAAGGTGAAATACATTTATTTTGAAGGGACAGAAATACAAGTAAAAAGCATTCTCATAGTCGATTTTTTTTTTCTATGAAACACTGAGAAGCGGGTGGAAAGGATTTCCTCTTTCCTCCTTTTAGATTACAAAGAGGAGAGTACGGTGGCTGAGAGGTAAAAACCACAATTACAACGTGTGAAACACTTTAACAAAGCTTGAGACAAATGTACATTTTATAAAACAAATTTACATTTTATAAAACAAAATTACATTAGCAAAACACTTTTACCAAAGAAAAAACAATTTAACATTAACAAAAGCAAATTAACAAGATGCGAAACACTTTTACAAAGCTACTGTAGAGACACATTTACAAGTGTCGAAACACTTTAACATTAGCTGATTCCGTTCTGTGGAAACCACCTGGGCCAAGTGACATGGTTTTGCTCATCACGATATATCACTTTCTCTAGCACTAACCCTAACGGACAAAACATGTTTAACGACCATTTAACCGGCGGTGTGGGACCAAGCATGTTAGAAAGTCTTTGTCAAGACAACATCTTAGCTTTTGGTTTAAATGTGTCCTTACAAGACTTAAAATGCTTAACATTTATGCATTTAGGCTAGTCCTGCAAAAGTCTTTTCGCAGCTGTGATTTAAAACTATAACATTCAGTTCATATGAGGCTCAACAACAGGAGAATGGTGCATTCTGTATTTTTTACCTTTTAAATGTCTCCATCTGGTGGTGGAGCTGCTGTAGTGTTGGCACAGAAATACATCTCGTTCCAAAAAAAATAATGTACAAAACAACTTCTTTACAAGTCTGTGTATTAGGGTGGTCCTTAGTGCCATGTACATTTTCGAATTCATTTATTTTAAGCTCCAACCGGAACTCGTTATGATAGTCAAGAAAACTCTCCTGGTGAATTTTATTCAAATTCCAACAAAATGTACCCCTCCCTCATCAACCTGGGCTGCCACACTAGCAGCCACGGTGCTGCAACTGAGGCTCAAGTTCAAGGTCAATGAGGGAGGGGTAAATGTTGTCAGATTGAGGCGAAAAATTCACCAGGAGAGTTTTCTTGACTAATAGAACGAATTCTGGGGGTTGGAGCTTAGATGTTCCGACTTTCGATTTTAACCCTCCTATTGCCTTCGTTTCCCCCCCCCCCCTTACTTTGGTGTTCGCGGTCAAATTTGACCGGTCCTGTTTTAACTACCATTACATAAACACAAAAAACATTAATCATCACCAAATGTCCTTTAACACCCTTTCAAACTGTAAATATTGCATCAGACTACTGGTATACATGAACAACTGCAGTAAATATACAAAGAATATACACTGAACATGTATCGCGTGTGCCAGGTGTGATCCATCCCCTCTCATGTGCCCATCCCCCCGATGGGCACATAAGAGGGGGAACACATCTAGAGCATGCGTGTGTGTGGGTGTGTGTGTGTGTTTTATCTGATCCGGATGGTTACTAATTCCTTTTCTTTATGGCGGTCATTTTTGACCGGGAACACCATTACAACGTTGACTAAATCATCCAAAATTCAATGAAAGTGGTGATCAGCATATTCATATGTTCAAATGTCTACTGTGAAGGATATCATAAAGCCTTAATGCAATCGAATGTAAAACAAAAAAGTTATGATTGATGAAATTAGTAAATCGCTCAGATTTGACCCGAAGACAACAGGAGGGTTAAGAAGACCCTACTGTGAATGACTCATACTTATGATCACCATCATGTAAAAAGAGTCCATCATTTCACTGGGATGAAATGTTCTGGGAATGTTTGCGCTTTGGAGTTGCTTTGTGATATTTAATCAAAGAAAAATCTTGAAATCTTGAATAAAATATTTGTAAAAAGATGCATCAATCTGTGTGGACAGAAACATCAAAGCAAAACTCTTTGGATTCAAATGACATTTTTGAGATCTTTGAGGTACGTCAGCAAAGACTCAAGCATGTTCTTAAAATTCATAATGAAAGACCAAATTCAATTCATTGCAGGTTTCTCTTTGGTTTAAAACATTCACAGTGGTTTTGGTGTATGTTCAAAACCTCTGAGAAGATGAATCCGTTTCCAGTTTTAGTTTGGTCACTCTGAATAATTAAAGGCTCATTATCGGCCCGGGGCTTGAGGAGGGTTCGTATTTGTTAGGAGACAATGGACAGATGTGTTCATGACCACTTATATATTTACTTTTAATTCATTCACAGTGCGGTATAATGAGACAATAACAGATGCGGACACACACATATGTATATATTTATATAAATATATACAATTTCAGAATCAAACAGAGCACTCTCATAATAACGTAACACTATCAGAGACTGGATATATCCCCCCCCCCCCCCCCCCCCCTCTCTGGTCGCTACAATGAGGAAAATAAATTACGGGCCAAAAGTTGTATTTACAAGTATTAAAAGTAAGCAGAGGACACCAAACCAACTGAGACCCGTCTGTCCGCTGCATCTACGCACACACTGCACCACACACACCTACACCGCACACACGCACCTACAGCTCCTAAAACAGGCTGCAGCCGTTGTGTATTTTATTATGTGAAGCACTAAATAGTTTTTGAAAAATATCGACTCTTTGTTTGTAGATATCTACTAAACTAAAGAAAATAAAGAGAGTGGGCCAGCTGTTCTCTCTGTAAACATCGCGTCGCGATGAGAGCAGTTAATAAAATAATATCCAGGGGATTGGCTGAGATCAGTCTGGCCGTGCGTCACGACTCTTTGAAACATCTCTGTTCCAGGAAATGCATCCACGAAGGAGCCATGGAGGACCGTGGAGGACCCATCAGTGTATCCTCGGTTATAGCTCCTCCAGAGAGCCTCCTCGACGCTCGACCCTCGGTCCTCGATGTGCATTTAGAGAAATGAGATGTCCTTCAACATGGCGCGCTGAAATTCATTTCCGGGTCACTACCGGAGGACCGAGGAGTCAAGGAGTCGAGGAGGGGGATTTGATGAAATGAGAAAGGGCTATTGATTCGTTTAATTGGGTCGCTTAAAAACAAATATTGCAAATCGAATCGCAATATCGGTCAGAAAAATCTCAATTACATTATTTCCCCAAATCGTGCAGCCCTACTTCAAACCACTCCTTTTACAATCTGTACTAAAACTCCAGTTATTCTCTAGAGGGGTAAATAAATCCAGCATACCACATAAGCAATGACACAATGGCACAAAGTGTATTTATAAAAACATATATTTATTGTTCTGTTACTGTTGGTTAACTTGATCAACAATAAATGGAGGCAGGCCAGGAGACAAACTGTACACATTTTTAAAAGAAAGCCTTGGAGAGCTTCAGTTTTTCTGTTCAGTGGCAATCAACAATGCAAAGAGAGAGAGAGAGAGAGAGAGAGAAACAGCTGATGATGTCGGGTTGAATGGTGCGTTCAAAAGTCATTCTCCAGCCTCTTCCCAAAGTGGTTCATCTCCTAAGCTTTACAAGAGGGGTAAAAATACTGTACATTGTTCTGTGTGTAAGGGGTTTGAAGAATAATATTTGTGTATGAATCCTCCGTGAAGGACGATGATTTCCCTCCCTTCAAAACGAGCGAAGAAAGTCAAGCCTTCAAAATGAATAAAATGATAATTAGACTCTCTAAAAGACAGAAATAGAGGTGCTCCGTACGCGACAAAATAGTGTGTGGATTAAAATAGATAAAGGTTATATATTTATACTATATATACTATATAAAGGCTTAAATCTCTAGATACAAGGACAGCCACCAGTGCTGTCCACACACACTCCTTAGTACACCAAACCTTTAAATGCAGCGACACACTCACACCTGCTCTGTTTCCTTTGCGCTCCGTGGACCGTCTCGTGCTGCAGTAAAAGGATCACAGGACATTTCAGGACACAAGCTAAAGAGCTGCAGATAACCAGAGAGAAGAACACCAAGTACAGATTACATGAGAGTTAACGATGCTTTTCAGGGGGTTTCACCATAAACGCAGTAAAAAAGTGGAAGCAATGGGTTGTTTTCATGGTGGCTTGATAGGCTACTACCACTGACTCTAAGCTGAGAGGTACAGATCAATAACACCGAGCTCATTTCATTAAAGCAGAATGGATCCGTTGAGTGACAGGAAGTGAGCATCAATGCCGTCGTACAGTATTGGCAGGATGACAAGAAAGTGGACGGGGAGCAAGGCAGGAGGAATGGAGGCGAGTCTCTCTCTCTCTTCAAGGCTGAGGATGATTCTTCTTCATGTGTGAAACTAAGTGGTTCAGCTGGAAGATGAGTGAGTCTCCGAAGCAGATGAGACCAGGTCCAAAAAAAAAATGTCTGTTTCAGTCCACGCAAAACCTTTACATTCCACACGCTGCAACAAAAAAAAATCCAGTTCCTCAAAATCCCACCGGGAACTTTTCTCAAAACTCTCCTGCACCCTCGCGTGTTCAGTCTCCACCGAGGACGTTCACACTGAAAGGTCATCTGGAAACGCAAAACCGTCCCAAAACAACTTGACAAAAACAACGCCACAGACGAAGAAACGTCCCTGTCTCCCACTGTCCACTGTAAGAAGTCCAGGTTCACTTGCAGGAAATGGATCAGTTTATGTGCCACAGAACTAATGGAAGGTTAGTAAAAGACTGCTTGAAATGTTCTAATCTCCAAAGGAAATAAACAAAAATAGTCATTGCACATACTCCGACTAGAAAGCAAACAAGGAAGTTGTGTCCCGTTTTCACTTCAAAGTGTTTGAAACATAAGCCGAAATGAACTCCGTGTTGACCACCTCTTACACCATCAAAGTGTGGCATGGAACAAAACGGCTAAAACCCAATCTAGTTATTGTCATTATGTCATTATGTAACAAACTAAAATGAACATCTCTTGTAAAAATGTGTCTAAGTATCTTTAAACTATCTAAGTGGATGATTTGTGGCAGATCTTTGGCTTCAGTGGTTTTTTCATTTTTATGTCAGTCTAGAAAAATGTCTCTGATTTGATTCGTTTTTTCCCCCCAAATATGTTTAATCTTCTTTTTATCTTCTTCTCAAAATTGTGTTTTGAAAATCTCAGATATATCTCAACTTCTGATGCTTTCTGACGTCTAGATGATTACGATGTGTAACAATATAAAATCCCCACTTTGTTCCATTTGATGGAGTGGAGACGGCTGCCGTGCAAACTATTTAAAATGTCACGATGTGTGTAGTCTTGAAGGACTGAAACGTTTCATAAAGTCCCTCACACGTTTGGTAAATCTCTTCAATCTGGAACTTTTAGCGTTTGAACACTCGAGATGCGACGGGCTAAAGCAACAGATGAAGTGATGAGAGAAGAGAAGTCGCTGCCAGGAGCCAGAATGACGTCAACCTGCTAATAATGTTTCAGTTTGCTTTAGACAGCCACTTCATCTGCGGGACTCTGAACCGTCCCGCTGTTGCTAATGAGCGCTCAGAATAACCGTGATGGCGATGGATGTGAACGCCTCACTCTGTGGAGCGATGTGTTCATGAAGGCAACACAGACACACCCAGCCCAGGAGTTTTATGTGAACACTGCAACAACAAAGCTGACGATACGCTGACATCACACATTAGCCTGAGCAGAGGGGGCCACACGGGGGGGGGGGGGGGAGTTGGACCTGTTGCCATAGTAACAGCTGGCTGGTGGAGCTCAGAGTGGCTGCGTCGGGTGGAGGGTTTGTGTTTGATGGCTCTGGGGATGGGGATGGGGCTGGGGCTGCTGCAGGATGTGCACCACCCGGCTCAGCGTGTCCGTGGAGGCGAAGGCCAGGTACTGACAGCACAGCCAGTCCTCCAGGCTCACGCCGCACGCCGCGTCCAGAGAGCGCTCTGCAAACTTTATCATCATCAGCGTCCGCTTCAGGTCCAGCCAGTTCTGGAGGGTGGCCTCGCGCTGGCTGGAGGTCGCCCCCGACATGGGCCCCGAGCTGCTGCAGCCCAGCGCCTGGAACAGGTCCTCCCGGGGGCCCCAGAGCAGGCACTGCAGGCAGGCCCGGGCCTCCGACATGCGGATCCTCTCCGAGGGGTTGACGGTGAGCAGCAGGCGGGCGAGCTGCTGCAGGCCCTGAGAGTAGAGCGAGCGCACGGGCAGCGGCGGCAGGTCGGCCCACGTGTACTCTCGCTCCTTCAGCTCCGGCGTCTCCTCGAAGGGGTTCGGCCGGTGCAGCATCTCGTAGATGAGGATCCCCGTCTGGAACTCGTCACACTTGCGGTACTGAGTCGCCGTGACGATTTCCGGCGCGAGGCGTGATTGGTCGCGCAGCGTTCCGGGGTCGGAGGCCACCAGAGCCGTTTTCTGTTTGGCTTGAGAGAAGTTGCTGATGATGAGGCGGGCGGGGCAGGTGGCGGTGGCGGCGGCAGCAGCGGCACCGGCGGGGGTCGCACCAGAACTGCTGCTCCCCCCCCCACTGCTGCTGCTGCTGCTGTTGTTGTTGTTGGGCTCCAGGGGGTCCGTATTCCAGGGGTTTCCAGGTTGGCAGTGCACCAGCAGCAGGTTCTCCAGCCGCAGGTCGCAGTGCGTGACGTGGTAAGGCTTCATGTGCTCCAGGCCAGAGCACAGCTGCAGCAGCAGGAGGCAGACCTGCCGCTCGTACAGCTCCGGGTTGTGGGTGTGTCGCGCCACGCCCTCCCGGACAAAGTCGGCCACCGTCTGGAAGGGCACCTCGCGAGTGATCACCACCACGCGGCTCCTCAGGCGGCCCACTGTGTTCATGTGACCCGCTGCTGGGGTTTCATCTAGTTTACCGTTTGGAGCTTTGGAGTCTGTTGTCTTTGTAACACTCTCAATGTCTTTCTCTTTCTCCTTCACATCTTCCTCCTCATCCTCTTCCTCCTCCGTACCTTCCTCCTCCTCCCAGGGCAGCAGGCGGCCGGGCACATCAGCCAGGAAGTGTCCACAGTCCTGCTGGATGTTGAAGTGCACGGCCAGGCTCTGCCTCACTGCCAGGCTGTGGAAGAACTGCTGCTGGGTCTCCTTCACTTTGCTCCGACAGATCTGCAGAAATAAACATAATAAAGACAAGGTTTTAATATATGTACGGTTTGAGCTGTAAAACCTCTCATGATGAAGATATAGGAGTAAAAACATATATTTACCAAACTACCAATACTGATATTAAAGATATGTTGTATTAGTCTAGTTGCCTAATGATCCAATGAAAGGGCAAAAAATAGAGCCTACTTCAAAGTGTGTCTCCACAGCCTGATACTTATTCTTACCGTGTGCTATAGAGCTCCATTGTTGTCCAATAACTATAAAGAGTGCACTAATGAGCCACACTGTTGCACTGGGTATCATTTTCCTTTATTACCATGAACACAGGCAGTGTCCTTTATTCAGTCAGTCGCACACACACCTCCCTTCTCACTGCAATTATCCCTCGAGCACTGAATGTGTACAAATACTCCGAAAAAAATAGTCCCAGACAAATTCCTTCTCTCTAAGGGGTGTCTTCTAAAAATAAACGGCTGCTCTGGAGAATTATTAAAATTGAAAATAAAATGACATTCATATTTTGCACCGGTTTTAAAGATTCACATCTTCACTAAATATACATGCTGGCGTTGAGAGCCACAGAGTAAGGAGGTGGGAGAACTGAGGGTTAAGATACATAAGGACATCATATTAACGTTCCCCTTCCAAGCACTTGTGAAAACCTCTGCAATTACTATAGATCTTTCATTCCAAATAAAATTAGAATGAATAGAAATTGCTTCACAGGGAGACAACATCAGGGAACAAAATACACCACGTAAGCCGAGAATGCACAATAAGTGTGAAACCAAATATGTTCAAGGTTTTAAAATCGTCCTGCTCCGATTCTCTGGAGCATTTCCGCAAATAATATTTAAAGCGGAGCGTAACACGGAGCAGAGTTCAGGCTGTCACCACCGCGTCTGTCTGGAGCTCAGAGGCAGTCAGCAGCTCTCTGTGTGTCTGCACTGTGATCACAGCACAGAGGAGAGGAGTGATGATCGTCTTTGCACACGTCACTACATTTACTAAAATACCAGCAGAGCGGGAAAAGTCATGAGATGTTACTAAGATATTTTCGGCTGAACAGTGCGAGTTATTTTTAGTAATGATCTTATTCACACTTCAACCTGTGCACCAAATATTTGTCACTTTAATTAAAGCACAGATTTGAATGACTAAAATATGATTGAAATAGATTTTTTGATTCAGAGTACGAATCTGTGGGGCCAAAACAAAATGAATCTAATGAGAGCAGCTTTAATATTAATTAGAGCTGTTATTTCTGATGTTGTGTAGTGCTAATGATGGCATGGTGTGTCTGTGAAGGTGCACTGCATGGTCATTTGTTTATATATTTGAAAATGTGTTAATTTCCCCAAAAATGGTTTATCTAAAAAACGAATCGAATCCCATAAAAAATCTGATTCAAAGTCTTGTAAGCATTTTGCAATGGGACTGCTATAGAAAAAGCAGTGATGGGGCATGGATGGATTAGGAACTATTTCTTCCAAACACACTGTGTAACGCTTTAGGAACGTGCATGTTTACTGATGTTTGTTCAGACATGTTGGCTCAGAGACTCCAGCTGTCTCCTGATAACGCTTAAGGACAAATATGTACATTTTTCGTCGATTATATATCAGATTTTCTAAGCAGTATTCCTGATTGTAACATCAAGGTTAACAGGTAAACCTTTTAATGGACTGATTCCTTAACGCTGACATTTCAGAGATACTTGAAAGTACACTGACTCACGTGCTGAATTCCTCACAGACATGCTAAAAGTGGATTATGAATAATTAGCACAGCATTAAAAATCTAATTGGCAGAAGGATCAACTTCACTTGGGGTGTGAAAGACAAGACTTTCTCTTGAAGGCCTGCTGATAATATGAAGGCTTCGAAGTGCTTTGGGGCGCAGATTGTTTGGTGTAAATAATGCAACCTTCATCCATATCTGCTTAGCTTTAGAGCACACACACACACACACACACACACACACACACACACACACACACACACACACACACACACACACACACACACACACACACACACACACACACACACACACACACACACACACACACACACACACACACACACACACACACACACACACACACACACACACACACACACACACACACACACACACACACACACACACACACACACACACACACACACACACACACACACACACACACACACACACACACACACACGTTTCATTGTACAAGGTTGCGCCCTGAAGGCTCGAAGATTAAGTGCCAATATGTCCTCACAAACATTTTCCTCCACCTTCGGTTCAGAGAGTGGGAGGAGATTCCTCGACACAAAAACTAAATACAAGGATCCATTGTGTCCAAGGCAACTGGAGAAACTACCAGACTCCCATTTCATCTTATCTCGACGCAGGGAGAAAGCAAAAGCCAAATACCAAAAAAGAACACGCTAATGAATTCAAACAAAACAAATCAGTTTCTTGCATGATTTAGTCTGGCCTAAAGCAAGAAGATGTATATGTTTGCAAAATAAAACTGCTTTGATTGGAAAGTGAGACAAAGTATACGTTTGTTAAGTTGTGTTTTTAAAATTATGTGTAGTTCAAAGCTGTAGTAATACGTAGTAACGGTACTTTCGGGCATCTAGTAGTACCATAAACTGGAAAAAATCAACTCTATTCTTCACATAATAGCATGTATCTCCTAAATAAACACATGATGTGGATTCTGTTAGATTAAAGTTGGCAGGAGAAGTGAGCATGATTCTGTGTATAATGACATTGCAGTAAACACTGGACTTTAAGGAAATCTATAAAGGCCTTGAGGCTAGAGGAAGCATGCTTGAAGCTTCATATTATACCAGCATTACACTGAGAATAAAAACGGATAGAGTCGGTCTTAATTTTGTTGTCGGGCAGAATAAACAGATTTATAATTGCATTGTGAAGCACCTTGAGATGACGTTGTTTTTAAAGTGTGCTATCGTGTGTATGAGGCTCACTGGCAGTGAATGTAGGGGATTACTTTAGTTGTTGTTATTGTTTGTTTGTGTTCTTTGTAAAGATTTTTTCTCTTTGTACATACAATCAGTACAGAACACTGTCTCATTTGTATGCATACATTTAGCTTTCCATCTCTAAATGACAAATACTGTTTATGCATTGTCCAAACAGAAAGTGTGGTATATATATGAAATGTATTATTATTAGGGATGTAACGATACCAAAAGCTCACGGTACGATAATATCGCGATAAAAAGGACATGTCTCCCTTGAAAAAGAGATTGATGATCTCAATAGGACCATCTGGTTAAATAAAGTTTAAAAAAAAAAAATTAGAAAAAAAAAAAAAAAAAAGATTGCGGTATATTTTGTCAGTCTAACGACGGTATTGAGACATCTATTTACCGCGATATCGCGATATTCGATATATCATTACATCCCTAATTATTATTGTTATTATTATATTATAAACAGGTCAGATATCTCACCTTGATGGCGTAGTTGACCAGTGGGTCCTTGGCGTAGGAGGCGGTGTAGTACACAGCGTCCCCCGCCTCGCAGCAGGGTCTCCCGGTGGTCAGCCTGAAGTGAGACCAGCTGTCAGTACCGAATCTCAAGTGGTCCTTCTGACCGGCCATGAAGCGGTCCTCGCACTTTGCTGAGAGCTTCCTCAGTGTGTCCGTGTGGAGCCCCCGGATCCTCCCCACCACCTCGTCCCAGCTGTCCAACCCCCGGTACAGAGCGGGTCTCTGGGCTTTGGAGCCTCCGGCAGCAGCAGCAGCGCCTCGACCCGCTGAACGACCCCTCCCGGCCAGAGACTCCGTGCTCAGATAGGCCCTCCTCTCTCTGCTCGTCGTGGCGCTGGGTGCAGCAGACACAGGTTGAGGAACCAGAGAGGACACGCTGTTAGTGGGGCGGACTTTGTTAGTAGCAGCTGATCTCTCCATAGAGTCACCGCTCTCCTGGTCATGGACGCGATGAGGCTCGGAGCTGAGGGAGGAGCTCTGGCTGGCCGTCTCCCACGTGGAGTCCAGGTCGTAGATGGGGTTGGCCACGCTCAGGTTGGTGCCCCCAGGGCGAGCCTCAGCCCGGGCTCTCAGGACAGAGTCTTTGCCGGCGAGGTTGGGTTCGGTATTGGAGCGAGGAACGTTCTTCTTAGGTAGAGGGGGTGGTGTTGCCTTCAGGGCCGGCTGGTCAGCAAGGCTGTCCAGATCGATGGAGGCTAACGTATCGTTGGATGCTTTGATGTTTCGGGGTTGTTTCAGTGGGATCATGTTTGCTCTGGATTGACCTACAGGAAAGAAAGATAACAAAATGTTTATTGGATGAACAAGAATCAGTCAAATTCAGAATGATGAAACCAAAGTGCGACCCACATGGTAGTTTGAAAAGGAAATACAGCTTTAATACATCTGATTTCTCGTTAATACATTTAGATAATGTAATGACCACTTAGGCAGCTTGCGTTGGTGATTAGTGAACAGAAAAGTACCTTTATTCCCACATCGGACATGGGTACAATTTACTTACTTAGTACTTGGACATACATACACTTATGTATTTCCAGTTTATGCTACTTTACATTATTGCTCCATAACATTTCTCAGGGGAATATTGTGCTTTTACTTCACTGCATTTCTCTCAAATCAATATTTTTCATGGCAGATTCAGGAATTAAATCACCATTATTACCGTTATTAGTGGCATACAAATATTCACTGAATAAATATTGGTCCAAAAAGGCAAACGTTTCAGGATCTAAAGCAGTGCTTCTCAAAGTGTGGTCCGCGGACCACTGGTGGTCCGTGAGTGCCCCCTAGTGGTCGGTGAGTATATTGGTAAAATTTCACATTTGAAATAAATGAATTAATTTGAGTTTTCCGCACTCTCGCGGGAATATCTCCGCAATGGAGCGAGCTTAAGTTTCACTTTCGATTGCATGATATAGCCCATATATTTTGCATTGGTTAAGTGGTCCTAGGTATGAAGAAGTTTGAGAAACACTGATCTAAAGGGTCTTTTTTTTTGCCGTCAAAACTGAATAAATTGGACATGTTAATACATTTTTTTGATCAAATGTGAATAACTGAATGTCACCTTCCAAAAGACAGATCAGAAGTGTTAACAGCTGAAAGCATAAAAACCACACTGAATGTATCCTACTCTCTTTTGCCACCAGTATTCCCCTGTCTGCCACATGGTGCTTCCAGCCGCCCGCTGGCTTGCTGCCTCTCTTACAGACGAGAGGCTGACACAAGGATTTATGCTGCGGCACGTGAGAGAACTAATGGCCCTGAGGAAAATCCAAGCCAGAGAGCAGGACAGCTGGGCTCAAGTCGCCCCTCCAACCGTCCAGCTGCTCAATCTGCAGTTGTGTTCAGCAGCGAGGCTTAAAGAGGCAGCGTAGAGCGCATCCATCAGTGACCTTATTTTTCTGGGCTGGTGGTGGGAGGGAAGTGAAGGGTTGAGGGGTTGATTAGACTACCTCCATGTTCTCTTGAGTCAAGGACCACAGAGGCAGATGTGTCAGAGACAAGCTGCGATATGAAAAGATCAGACGGAGCCGTGCCACTTGCATTGTGGGAATATAACAGCCTCATAGTTTTAATTGAGCGGGTGTACGAGGTCACAGACAACCCTACTGCACATCTTTAAACTCACCAGGGAGTAACCCGGTTTCTAGGATCACGATGAGAGTGTTTTAAGATGTCTTTCAAAGTCACATCTTTTGCCAAATATGCTCCATCCCTACGATGAAGGCCTTTCCTCGAACAAATGCCTTTCAGACATTCTTGTTAAACCCAAACGAGTGACTCATCACGTGTGCTTGACGTTGACATTATTTTTTTTAAGAAAGCAGACGGAGCCTTAAGAAAGAGCAGTCAGGGTAAAGTAAATGAGTCTTGGTAATCCTCCCTGGAACGGGTCTATTTAATGTGTCCCTCCACCAATCTGCAGTAATCCATCCAAGAAACAACCTCCCTCTTCAAGTCAGAGGCAACTTCTATGGCAGCAGTGTGGCTGTAACTAAATGCCATCAGACTAACTCAGTTTGTGAATGTAAAAAAGTAATACTTTAATGTTCAGAAATAAAAAGTGATGGTTAAACAACCTGCTGGGGGGGGACAGAAAACCCCACATGGCTAAGTAATGTGCTAATTATTATTTTTCCCTTATAGTTTAGTCTGTTATCTTTCAATTTGATATAAAAAAAATGGGCATCAAAATGTTTTCAGAGCCTGAATTGGACGTCTTCACATTTATTTTCCTTTATACTGAATACATTAGTTGGGAAGTATTCTCCCATTTCCAAACATTATCAAACTGTGTTCCATTATTTCTATTTTAATAAACTTTTCGTTGTAAAGGGCATTTAAACATAATACAAAAGGCTCTTAGCTTATTCTTAAGGAATATGAAATCTAACCTGGTTTCCAATCTTTGATAAATGATATCATATGATGCATTCCTAAAAAGCAGAAATCTCAAAATAGTGTTAGTGAAAAGTTGTGCGCAGTAATTGAAACAGAAAACAACGTCATTATTTTCAATTCACAACACAGTGATGCTCAGCTGAACTTCTGACCTGTGTCCTTCTCCATGGGATGAAAGAGTGTCAGAATCTTATCCGGATTAAAAGGATGATTGTATTTTCTTCTCCTCGTGATCAAAAGCCTTAAGTGTCTGAAACAACTCCTTCGCCTTTGCTTTCTATTACCTTAATCCATATCTGAAAAACGCACTCAGACAAATTGCTATATATAGAAATTCCAGTTTTGAAGACAATCCGTTTGCAACTCTAGAGCACCATATAATGATGAGCAGACGAAGGAACTTGTTGCCGTAGTGATTACTGTTCAGCCCTCATGGTTCAAAAACACCATGCAGGAGGTGGGTAGAATAAAGAAGAACAGAGAGGAGAAAGGAAGTGAGAGCAGAGGAGGGTGTGGCTCGAGATGGTAAAAGTGAGAGAAGTGACAGAGAAAGAGATATAAATAGGCATGGGGGTGAGCAGGAAGAAAACAGAGACACACAAAGGGGACCGCTGGTGAAAGAGATGATTAGTGAAAGATAAGCAGGAAAAACACGAGCCTACCTCAAGTCCACTAGTGCCTCAAAGTTTGAAGGGAAATGGGGTGCAACGTGAAGCAGAGTGAAGCGTCCTTCCCTGCTTCCATCTCTGAGAGTCTGCTGGTGCCAACAGGCTCAGCGCTCCCACCAATACTGGAGATGTGTCTGTGAGCGAGGCAGCGAGCGCTCTGCCTCCTACTGCCTGATGCTCTGATTAAAACACCAGTGTGGGTATACTGAGAGAGAGAAGCTAAGAGGATGTGATTCTCTACTGAAGTGTTCAAACTGAGAGTATTAGTGGAGAAGCAAGTGCACAGCAGAGAGCGAGGCGAATCACTAGTTTTAGTGCTCAGCCGACAATCAAATCAAAATCAAGTTTGATTTATAAAGCACATTTAAAAGCGATTTTTGGTCGAGCCAAAGTGCTGTACATGTAATAAAAACACATTACTACAATCACAATAAAACTACAATCACAATAAAACTACAATCACAATAAAACTACAATCACAATAAAACTACAATCACAATAAAAGACAATCAATTACAACAGATATATATTTGAACCATGAGGGCTGAACAGTAATCACTACGGCAACAAGTTCCTTCGTCTGCTTATCATTATATTGTGCTCTAGAGTTGCAAACGGATTGTCTTCAAAACTGGAATTTCTATATATAGCAATTTGTCTGAGTGCGTTTTTCAGATATGGATTAAGGTAATAGAAAGCAAAGGCGAGAAAAGTCAGGAGTCGTGCTCCGCTCTGACTAGAAGGCCAGGGAGAAGAAGTGAGTCGTTAGTTTTGTTTTAAAAACCCCTAGAGTCTGGGCTGACCTCACATGGAGGGGCAGAGTGTTCCAGAGCCTGGGGCCAGCTGCTGCGAAGGCTCGGTGCCCTCTGGTTTTGAGCCTGGTCTGGGGCACTACAAGCAGCAGCTGGTCAGCAGACCTTAAAGCTCTGGCTGGGGTGTAGCGCTGGAGGAGTTCAGCTATATAGGCCGGAGCCAGCCCATTTAGGGCTTTGAAAACAAATAAAAGGATTTTAAAATCAATTCTGAACCGAATTGGAAGCCAGTGCGGTGAGGCCAGAATTGGGGTAATGTGGTTACGCTTTTTGTGGCCAGTCACGAAGACGTGCGGCTGCGTTTTGGACTAGCTGCAGGCGTTTCATTGAGGCCTGGTCCATACCCACGTAAAGAGCGTTGCAGTAATCCAGTCTTGAGGTTAAGAAGGCATTAATAACCCTTTCTAAGTCTTTAAAAGAGAAATACGACTTGGTTTTGGCCAATAGTCGTACAACAGACAAGACACAATTGGAAACTTCAATCCCACTCAGAGAGAAGGTTGTCAATCTTAAAGGGCCACACACACAGCGGTGAAAATGTGTAGTGTTACTGAAAGCCCTCCTGCCACGTTCCTTATTAGCAGCAAGAAGAAGAGTAAAAAATCAGGCTGCAGGCGGCTCATTATAACTCGTCCAGAGAGCTTTTAACATATTCAAAATATATCCACCAGAAGAGCCAGAGTGCAGTCAGATTCATAAAAAAACACTAACACAGTTTCTCCAGTCAACCCCTTCATAGAAGCCACATATATTTTAAAATCTCACAAACATGAAGGACCTTAGTACTGTATCTGCTCCACAAACCCACACTATCCACTTTCCATGTCCATTTTTTCCCACCACCACTTCATCTAAGTGAAGTTCTTTCACCAACAGAGCTAGGTTGATGTGTTAAGTGGCCAGCTATGTTTGACAGCTGTGTCAAAAATAGCTGCTCCTTCTATCTTTGCTTCAAAAAGCCTGCACATCAAAATCTGGTCCTCAGCTGCCGACAAAGTCTAATGACGAAATGTCACGTCTTCTGTCAACTAGTCACAGACAGGCCCCCAAACAGAGAATATAATGGAGGAACTTTGTTGTCATGGTATTTCAGGAATGTGAAGTTGCAGTCCACAATAGAAACAATCTGAACATTGCTGTCTTGCTCGACATTTGGGGGTGGTGGACTTAAAGAAATGCCTTGTCAGACCAAGCAATTAGGAATGTCAGGAACAAAGACAGGATAATAATTAGTCTCAGATTTAATTTGAGGCTAAAAGCTTTCATGACACTAATAGCAGTACCGTGGTCAGTCATGCAATACGTTCTGTTGTAATGTGGCCAATAGTGCAGCCCTAATTCCAAAGCTTCAATCATCCCGTGGTTTCAGAAACCCAACAAGAGAACGACACAAATGGCATGAGACACAGAGAGAGCGAAACACGTACATAAATGTTGATTTATGCGAGTGAGGGATCCACTTCTTTGAATAGCCAGAAACAAATGGTTCTGATCTTTAAAAGTTAGGAACTAATCTCAGCGCAGACATGTTCAAACTTAATAAACATACAATATTTTTGAAGTATTCTAGATCCAAAGTTACGTGATGGATGTGTTGAGATCTAGAGCTCAGCAGGGAATACATTATGACTTGTCACTTGTGGAGGTGCAGATACTGAAGAAAAGTATAATTAGCCCTTTTGCAGTGAACTGCCAATTGTGTGGAGAGACAAAAATGCACCCGCTGACTAAAGTAAGTCTTACAGCCCGTCCACACTCCAGCTTCAAAAAAAGCTTGCCGGCGGGCGTGTCTGAAGCAGAGTCCTGCACGGGTCTGATTTTCAAGACCCGCTCCCGCCCCGCACCCGTGACGTGCAGTACCGAACCCGCCCCGCTACCCGCACATATTGCTAATTAGTTCCGCAACCCGACCGACCCGCCGGCACAAGATCCGCAACCGGACCCGAACCCGCATATATATAAGCAGTGAAAACGTGCAATTATTAACACACGCAGTTGCATATTTGGCTCAAAAAGCCTGGGATGTTGTTTATTTTCTCCATCTAGGATGACACCAAAAGCCTCCCAGACGTTGGATTTCGCTCTTGAGGAAGAGTTATTGAAAATGCTGTATTTTCAGAGAGCTTCACCTCAGCCATTCAGAATGTGGTGCGCTCAGCAGCAGATAGATGCGCTGCAGAGGTTATGATTATGCTCGGTCCCGCGGGGGAGAGGTCTGAGGATTTAAACATTAAACTAAATTATTATTGTTTAAATATATTTATTATGCAACACCCGCAACCGGACCCGCATCATCTTTGTTTTACCCAGAAGCGAACCCGGAAAAAAGCGTTTGAAAAAATACCACCCGCAAATCACCTTTTTTGCGGGTCACCCGTCGGGTACCCGCGGATACCCGACCCGATGCAGGACTCTGGTCTGAAGCTCGAACAACAACCAATCACATGAATCTCCCGCCCCTGACACACAAGCAGCGGTTTCATTGGCTAGAGCTTGTACTGGCATATGATTTGATTGGCTAACGCTTCCACCGAAAGCTTCAGAAGCTTCAAAAGTTGAACATTGCTCAACTTTTGCAGCCTGAAACGCCAGGAAAGCTCCGCTCTGCTACCCACAATTCAGTTCGGCGAAAAGCGAGGCAACGTGACGTCACCCCATTCAAAGTGAATGGGCAGACGCGTTGGAAACCGTTTTTGAAGCTGTCGAAGCTGTAGTGTGGACGGGCCGTTACAGAAATGGCAAACAGAGCAGCTGTAAGGATAAATGTGGTGCTTTCAAAAATAATCTGTGCTCAGTTTCAAAATATACAAATCAATACAACAATCTAACGCAAATTGGACTATGGGGTCTAACTACATAACTTGTTTTCAATGCTCTGAAGAGTGTGGTGAAGATGTTTGCTGTAAATAACGAATAAATAAACACTATGTGGAAGCATTATGACTTCAATTTTGTTTAAAATCAGTAAACTTGTAAAGTAGTGGCAGTTATTATGTCATTTTTGTGAGAGGGTAGTCCTAAGCAAAACAAATTTGTTTTTTGAACAATAAGAGCTTGGAGACTTTGGGGTTCCCGTACCTACACAGCCCTGTACACGTGCTATTTTAAAACCATGCTTTCATGTGTATGATACACCAGTTAAAACCCAACAATTCAAAAGTGATGTGTTCTTCTTACCCAGGTTGCTGTATGTGGCGCTGCATTGGCTGGAGGCGGGGGAGTGATTCCCGTCGTCCTCGGGCTCTCCGAGGCTGGCACTGCCCTCGCTGGCTGAGGCTGCCGTGGAGACCTGGTTGGCCGGACCCTCCTCTCCCTCCCCGAGCAGCAGCCCCAGATTCACTTTGGCAGGCAGGGAGGCGCACGGCCCCCCCCCATCCCTAGCAGCGCTGCCACTGACTGGTACCTGGCTGCAGATGAGAGAGACAGGAATGGCTCATTTGGTTATAAAGAACAGCTGGATTAAACTAGTATTGCTTTCCTTCTTACCATATTCGTGATCTATGATATTTTCCTGGGCTGCACAATTATTTGAAATGTTGATATATTATATATATATCGAATAAGCAATATTGACTTAAAGGTCCCCTAATATACTGTTTTTCATCAATATATTATAGGTCTCAGATATATACAAAACATGTCTCTGAAGTGTTTGGCTCCAAACACCAAACAGATCATTGCAGCATTACCCATAATCCCCTCTGTTTCAGCCCTGTTTCAAAAGTGCTTATTCTCTGTCTGTTACTTTAGATGAAAATAAGGAGCCCCTCCCCACGCCCCTCTGAGAGAGATTTGGTTAAAAAGAACACAATGCTGCTCTAGGAGGAGATTCAGGTGATAAGGTGGGGGGGGGGGGGGGGGGGGGGTTACCTTGGTTGCTGATTGGCTAATGGTTACACAACCCAAAAAAATCGTTATGCCATCATAAAGTGGCCAAAATCTGATCAGCTCATTTTCAGGCAGGTTTGAAAAAAAAAAAAGAGAGAGGGTCTTTCTTCCCGAAACTTTCCGAATCTCTTTACACAGAAGGGACACAAGTTGATGTAGAAGAGACATGAGAAAGTGGATTTTGCATAATAGGTGACCTTTAATAGTGCAATATTAAAATATAAGGAGGCTAAAGATTTATCAAAGACCTTTTGGAATGAAGGATTTTGGAGCTGTAGGGATTTCTATGCCTATAAATCGCATTCGGACTTCACAAAATATAATTTCTCCTTGTATTTTCTATGATAAAAAGAGCAATGCAATAAATGATCAATCCCAATGACATCGCAATCACAGTTCCGATCAATCGGAATTTGTTATTTTTTTTAACTGATTGAGTTTGTTCATCTTTCTGTTGGTGATAGGGTTGAATTTGAAATTAAATATCTGCGAAAACAAATCAAAACAGAACAAAGCGATAACACTAAGCTCTTATGCTGAGGCAGTAATGTTGATCGATGAAAAACGAGATGCTATTGAAGACAGCTTTGGTTGGCGTTCATTTTGTCTTACAGATCACTATCAAACATCAAAGGATATGAAAAGACTTCACTTCATCAGCTCAAGTCTTTCCTCTCAGAAAGTGAGATCAGTCACGGCTCTAAATGGGGGGCTTCTGAAGCACGGTGTGTTTTATAGGTAACACAACACTATGTTTTGAAAACCAATCTGCGACAACGGGTGTCTTTGATTTGTGTTTAAAGAGGTGGGAAACGTTTAACCTGTCACAGTAGATTGTTTAAAGAATAGGATAGTTAACACAGATTTAGAAGTGTATTGAGGCATTCGGAAACGTAGCAAGAGAACATATCCTTGTCAGCTGACAGACATATTTAAAGTGCATTGAAATGAATGCTCTAAAAAAATCACGGCAGTAGCATTATGAAACACGATGACTGTTCTCTTTTTGATCTGTTGTGTTTTATGTCTCTGAGTAATGCTGTTCTTCACGATGACAGATCAGATGAATATATAATGCATGCAGTAGATGAACATTATGATGAATATGTATATGTTGCCTTTCACTTCGTTATGTACTGACAGTTGTAGACTCTAGTGATGTGGGTCATATCTCACAGTCTCTCAGGCTGTGGTATCACGGTGTTGGGATTGCACAGTGTGAAAGCCCTGGGGGAGCTATGATAAGACTTGTCGTATACTGAAGCTCATTGCTACATGTGATGCAAGTTATACAGCAGATAGGCCCCGCAGTATGTGTCTCTGTCAGGTAATGACAGGAACATAATTGCCCACGGGGGCCTGTATGTCATGTCATAACGGTACTACGTGAAGCTTTTGACCATTTGCAATGCCACATTTTTACGAGACAAACAAAACTGACAAGCAAGCAAATGTGATGCCGTTCAAATACAATGGTTTCCCACTATTTCCAAATGTCCAGAAGTAAACATGGATGTCTTAAATGTTACTCTGAAAAATACTTTAAAAAATATGTCAGGAAGGAAACGCATTCAATATGTTTGTTGGAAGGTAACAGACTATTTGTTTAGGTGAGTAAATACTGAAAAAAAAAAACTGAAAATGTATCAATGAAGACGAAAAATATTTGTATAAAAACTGATTATTAAAGCGCAGTAGAGTCTTTATTGTCAAATATTGACCAAGACGTCTTCCGATTGTTGTTTAGTTATTATGAAAGTTGCTCATCTGCTGTTTTTTTTTACAATTTCTAATATTTCACAAGCTAGCCGGCTAACTGTTATCCCCTAAATGATAACAGGGATACAAATACAGATACAATCATTGGTTCCTTAAGAGCTGATAATAAACACATTGAGTGCAATCTTGATATAGCTCTCCATCACAAAATGATTATCAGCAGAGCACATCTAGGAATGTTTTGCAATATAGCAAACATATGAAATGCAAAAGCAATAACAATTTGCTTTACAGAATACAAATGATAAAAGACAACTGGCTAAAGTCTAGAGCTAAAAGCCATGTAGCTCAACAAAGCCTTACCTTTAATTAAAGTTTACAATACGACATCAAGTCAAAAGCAATGTTTTGTTTCGCAGTCACCTGGATATCCGTGTCTCGCTGCTCTTCGCTAAATGAACCTTGGCAGCTGGTGTTTCATGGAGAGCCATCTGTGAGCAGTCTGCCCGTCTGATCACAGTTAATAAGATACTCAAAGCAACCTGGGTACTGCCCCCTGATCTTACAACAGTTCAGACGAGGCTTTTCAATGTGACCTGAGTAAAGCATTACAGCCTCGGGCAACCTGCTGTGGCCCCCTAGGCTCGGTGACATTCTAAACTTACAGTAGATGTTAACTCCTATTGTAATGCACAAAGTACGTAGCTTTTGATCAAGTGGCTGGCCCTGCAGTCTGCTGTGAGTTTCAGATTGCTGTGGCGGCGTATTGTTCCCTGTTCTGTTGCTGCGGTTTTGAGTTTTGATCAACTGCCAAAAAAGAAAGGTCACAAAAAGTTCACAGAGCTGCTTTCGTAGCCTCAGGTGTCATCATGGGTAGGGCAGGTTGACAGTAATGGTTGTCGAGTCCGAATCAGAAGTATCATTTCCTATGACTGGAAGTGTGATTAAACATGTTGTCCATATGACTAATGACTGATGTGAACAAAGGCAATGTCCCTGTCGGTAAACAGCAGAGGTCATGAGACAGCAGAGCTCAAAGAGGGCTTTGTCAAAGGGAATGTTTGTGGCCTTTTAGCACTTTTGTTCACAGTGTCTAGCACTAGGAAACACAAGAGTTAGATTTTACACCAAAAAGCTGGGCAGTGACTGTATTTGCACTTATTTGTTGAAAGGCTCAAATCAAGTGCTAAAGCCTTAACTCAGATATTAAAAGAGATATTTGCTGATTTCCTGAATTTGAAGTTTAGGTAATTTGATATCTCAAACAACACTAAATGGTCAACTGAACCCATTATTGTGCCTAGAAGAGAACCAAGCTGTTAATGGCTACATGGATCCATTTGGGCCAAATTCAACTTTTTTCCAAGAAAACATTTTTGTGTTGAGTTGTCATTTTTGATAAAAATCTAATAAAATGATCTTGTGGCAATTCAATGTTAATCTGTCCATTGGTTCTTTTGTACAACACAAATGTTGGTAGTGTTATTGCAATATTTTCATTATGAAGTGATGGCAAAGTGAGCACTTCAAGTAAACCCCCAGCTGTCCATTAGTCTGTCGCGGCCCTCGAGCTGTGTCTGAGGAAAACTGCCGATCTGACAAGTTTATGATGTGTCTTTGTAGACCACAAGGCCTCTGTGTCTCTGTTGAAGAGAGGCGATCAATAGCCTCTGAGTTACTTTAGCACTTGGCAGCGGCGGACAGCTGATATAAAAGGCCCTTCAAATTGTCGTGAGCATTTCAGAAGGAAGAGTAAGTAAAGTGTGAAAAGATGGAGGCGTAAAGTCTGAGTTAAATATACAAAATAGCATGTCCTGAAGTGTGTTCAAATAGAATGCAGAAAGTCAGGCATGAAAGAAACCTGCTGTTTCCCGTTCTTGTATACGTTTCCTCTTTTATTCCTCCCTGTAGGGTGAACATAAATCATTTAATGGTTCTGGTTTTAACTAACTGAACAAAACTGTACTGTGTTATACACAAGGGTAAAACAATTAACAATCCTTTACTGCAAAGTAGACTATTATGGGTTAGAGTCAGCTACAAAACAAATCAAAAGAATATACAGGTAGATCACAAAGAAGTCTATCTCTAACACATCCACAATCATCCAGCGTGGCTAGTACACACTTTGAGAGGCCCTTGACACAATAAATACCTTTATGGCTGCTACACGTTTCAATGTCAGGACCTGACTTGTTCAGACGGCAAGAAAGTGTTGCAATGCATTTCCCGGTTTCACAGACTTCTGTCTGAGAAATGAACAATCTCTGATCCTTAAAAACAAATATAACATATGCTGAAGAAACCTCTCCTCCCTACTAAGTCAATATGGCCTGCATAGTCACAGGTATTTACAGAAGTGCATGAAAGAAAAGGGCTGTAGTTCTTACCCACTGTACTGGCTCACACAGCTTCCCATCTGGAAGCCTTGAATGCAAGGTTAAGTTGAATTCACATCCTAGGCAGAGCAGTGGTTGCAGGCTGTTTGGTTGCAAAGAATCCAGAAAGTGTTCCCCTGCATATGTCCCTTCCTTGTCTGCCTCTGTTTTGCCTCTCTGAATGCTCTCACCTGCCTGAGGTAATGAGTGTTTGCCAGCATTGAAGAGCACGCCCACGGTTAGCCAATAAAAGTGCACTCAGAAATAGAAAAAAACAGCAAGGATTAACCCTTCACCTGTCAACAAAAACAAAAGGTCTGCAGAATGACCTGTAAGGCATGACATCACTGACCTGCTGGTCTGTTTACCCGGACAGCTCAGGTTGGTAAGTAACTGAAAATGCTTTTTTTTTTACTACAAAATACATTTGAAAAAAAGTTATTTGTCTCCAGACGAACAGCTTGACTACTTAATTTAGAAACAATGTTGGTTGGACAAAATCCAATTTTTAGAAAGGCTTTTGAGTTGCAGTAGTAGGCAGAAGCACTGCTTTGAACAAACAACACGTCTATAAAACCTTTTAACTGCAGAGTTAATAACAAATCACACTATCTATTTAGACAACGTCCTAACCAACACAAGAGTGGTTTAGTTATTCTCTGTTTATGGGTCAACTCAAATCCATGTGCCAATACCTGAGATAAACATCAAATACACAGGGGAGTAACACTGTAAGCTACTACCAACTGTGAATAACTTAGTTACTCATTGACACGTTCACAGTTAGGGCTGTAAACAACGAGGTCACAAAGAAAGTGACAGGTATATAATAGGAATAAACGCTAGACCAAAGGTCAGATACTTCAAAGTGTTATGTGTTGAATCTGAAACCACAGTGAAGTAAGTTTGTGGCTAACCTATTTTAAAAAATTGTTTTGTAATAAGCACTTTTTCAACTATTAAATCAAAAATGTCAAAAAGCAGTTTTTGTGAAGAGTCCTGGTGTGCAACAATCAATATAAAAAAAGCAATATTAAGAATGTGCAATACTGCATCGGTTTGTCTTTATTGCCAACATCAGCTAGGAAAACAAAACTCTGTATCGATTTTAAAAAACTGTTTTTGAAGTTGCAGACAAACAAATGTAATTTTAGTCTTTTTTTATCATCGGTAGGAAGTGGTTGAAAAAAAACACTTTTCTTTTAATCATGGCATATCACTTTTGGGTAATGCACTTTAAAATAGTTATAGTACACCGTCATATACCCCATTTCAGCATGACATAACCTAAATAACTCACATTAATAGCAAAACTAGGAAATACTTTGTTCTTGTACTACTTGTAAGCGACGGAAGAGAAAGAAACTTCTGGAAGTAAAAGATGATGCCTAGAGCTGAAACTTTGTGAGGGAAGAAAAAGCAGGGTAGCTAGAAATGAGACAGAATGGGGACGAGCTCTTGACAGAATAAAGGACAGACGTATTCCAGAGTTCACAGTGCTATGGGCTCAAAGTAGAAATATGCGATATGGAAGGAAACGGGTAAAGAATGACTTGAAATAGAGACGGTGATGCTGGATACAGGCAGCAGGAGTTGGAAGTCATAATTTGAAGGTGAGAAGATGATGAAGAACTGAACAAAGCTATGCTGTATGGCATCTATTTCATATTTCTAATTCCTAATCATTGGCTCTGAGATGCTTTTTGACATGTAGATTTAAATTACATTTGAAATACAAGTCTGAAAAAGTCCACAGGCTGCACACCGTCTCGTTTCAGCGACTTTTCTTTGCCTGATTACAAGGTTTATTTCACCCTGGATCCAATCATGTACATGGCGTATCTGAAGTCCAAATGTATTTTTTCTGCTGTCACCAAACAGTAAGCTGGTAAATTGTGTGCTAAAACATTGATTAACACAAAATGAACGAGTGCATTCTCCATCACAGTGTCTTAAGTGATTAGTACTTCACATTATTAGTGCTTTCACTATTCAGCTTTTCCTGATAAATGATGTTTGTTTTTTCTTGCCCACATCAGCATCCAATTGACTGATTGCAATCTAGGCGCATTTCTTTGCACTTAGCTTAATTTTCTAAGGCACAACAAGTCAAGTTCAGCAGAAATACGCTTTTAATTTAGAACAGGAAATACAGTGTATCCGACACATCTGGGTTATTTGTATCTGGCACCATTAGTCACACCGTAGGAAGCTTACCCCCAGAAGTTAAACGCAAAGGGCAACAGCGGGTCACAAACCGATAATGAACTCATCATGAATAATACTGTTGACTATTCGACCAAGTACAACGATCACTGTGAGTGAGTGTGGTTGTATGTGAGGGCGTGTGCATATTTGAAAGGTAACATACAGTACCATCTGAAGTAGTGATTAATAGAGCAAAGGTTGATCCCACTGATGTTGGATGACTTGTAACACACTGATGGGAGAGCCGCTGAGCACAGAGCCTGCTGCTCAGGTAATACATGGCATTAAGGGAAGAGACTTGCTCAGTCCATGCAGTCGCTCGGGCAAGTGGTTGAGCAGACATGCCACGTTCAGATCAAACACCTCTAGAATCTGTAATAAGGGATCTGTATGATGGGGGAGAAACATCCCTGCTCTTTGGAGGAAGCAGCTGGCAAAAGTTGGAGCATGCTAATTTCAAGCTGGGTGCCATGAATGCTCCGAGGGAATCCATGCGGGTGATAGTAATAAGAGCAGTGATGTGAAATCATTAATTAGATAAGCGAGAGTGGAGCATGAGTGGTTGGATAGATACAAATCATTAAACTACAGGTCCGAATGAAAATATGTGTTGAAACGATTTATGTTTAAAGGTGGGGTATGTAGTTCACTTCAGAAACACTTGTTGTTATATTCCATGGAATGCTCTTAACATCCCGATAGCAATGAATATCTGTCAGCCTTCCATCTCGTGCACAAACTTATCTCGTGCCCTCATTGGTCATGTGCCCGTTCGTGTGTGTTGGAGGAGGGGCTCTGTAAGGAAGTCTGAAGGAAGGGGCAGATTTTTTTCCGGCTGCGTACTTTCAAATTCTAGTGCACTCGAGCTGGTTTCTCCATTCTTACCTACCCTACCTTTAAGCAATATGTTTCTGACAGCAGCTCAAAGTATCATTCGCCCTTTAAATCCCTGTTAGCTTATTTTCTGTTGAAATCACTTCAGGTTAATCTTTCTAAAGAGCATCATAACTGCATTCTGTTCTGGGGCCACAATCCTACAGGTTTTGATCTACAAGTGTGGACTCGACCCTAATTAATCCTTATTTATTACAAAGAGACAACTTTCCCATGACTACGTCTATTTGGTTGGAGATGAATTGGGAGTCTTCTGCAGTCTTCGGTCATTGGGAATCTCTTAAATAAAACAGTGGTGTCAGGAGTCTTTGAAAAAATCTTAGACAAATACCTGAGATCCTTGCTGATGACATCACTTCCAGTGTTGTGAGAGGGTGTGGTTCGTCCGGGGCTCAGAGGTCTGCATTCCTTACTCTCATCAGATGTCAGCAGTGCATTTTCTCTGCACTCCTCCACTCGTAGTTCTCCCTCCTCTTCGCCTGGGGTGCTGCCATTTTCTGGTTTGTAGGTGAAGATGATTGTCGGCTTCTGGGTGGGATCCTCTGGCTTGGCCTCGGTGAACCAGTGGTGCTGTTGGATCGGTGGTGGTGGAAGCATGTGAATGACTGTTCCATCAAGCCCAACTATCTTCCCTTTTTCCTTCTCTTTCTCCGCCCTCTCTCTCTGCTCGTCCTCGTCTTTCCGCCGACGGAAAAAGCTCTTAAAGGAGATCCAGCGCTTGGGTTTGGCGCTTTCATTTGAAATACGTCTCCCCTCTACACCTGGACTCGCTTCCCCTTCGCTTGGTCGTACAGGAGAACTGGAGGCAGAGCTCTTGGTCCAGTTGCCAAAATGTCTTTGCAGGATGTTAGATGCGTGGTAAGGGGAAGACGTAGATCTAGGAGGAGGGAAGGGGGCATTGGGCTCTGACCGGGGGCTGGAGAGTGGGACAGCAGCAGAGGCACTCTGGGATTTAGATAACACTTTTGTGGGCGTTTCCTTCTTGGGTTTGGAAAGACAGCCATCGGTTGTTGAAAAGAGAGACTTGGGTCGGGTGAGGGTCTCCTTCATGGCATCAGGTGGGAGGGCATACAGCTCCTCAGAACTGTCGGTGTAGGCTTGTGCGGAGGGCGACTCTGGAGGAGACAAGGGAGGATGAATGGAAGCCACAATCTGTAAAAGCACAGCACTGGCCTCCTCCCTTTGGCTTACCACTGCCACAGAAGACAAAGCTAAGTCTGTATGATCAGCTTTATTGTCTCCACTTGTCTTGCAAGTATGTGTAACAGCATTGGCAGTTGGGCTGGCTTTAGGTAGATTTGCAGTATTGGCAAGAATTGCAGGGGAATTTGTTTGTGTAGTGGGCGAGAGGGCGCCAACGGTGTAGCTCACCACAGTGCTTGTCACCGTGCTAGAGTCTTTAGTGGTTCTAGGTTGGACATTTGGCGCTTTTGACGCTGACTCAGGTGGACATTTTGTCTCTTCAGAAGACGCTCGCTCTGATGTGCCTCGACCAGAGATAGTTTTTTCTGTGGAGGAGGACTGGACGCTCTCACAGGATCCAATCTCTTCATAGGTATGGCTGGCTACTCTACTGCCCACCGCTTTTGGCTGTGGGATTTCCCCACTGAGTCCCAAGAAGCTCTTGTACACAGCTAGGTTGTCATACGCACTTGGATTGATAACAATAGGTACCTTAACGGCATTCTTGGAGCTGCGGGCGTAAGCTGGTTCATCTCGAATAATAATAGGAAAAGGAGGCATGCCGGCATTATTGAAACTGTTAAACTTAATCTCTGAGAAGTTGGAGGATTTCACAGGGACAGTTCGTGAAGAAGGTAGCCCAGCGATGGGAGAAGTGGGAGCTGACTTGTGGCTGCAGTGTTGAGTAGTGATGGAGGGGCCAGCATTATTCCTAACCCCTAGATCCACTTTAGGTATTTTTTGGCGAGGACTTGTGCTTGATGTCCACACTTCTTGGTAGCGTATGTTCCCCGATTTCTTCCGGGAGTTACCTGGCAGACCTACAGATGTGGGGGGTGTTGGCATCCCAGGCGAAGAAGGAGAAAGTGGGGAGGTTGGAGAGAGGGGATGACCTTTAGGAGCGTTACAGAATGATGTGGGGCTGGTAGGCATTGACAGTTTTTTGAGTTTTGGAGTAGAGTCTGAAGTCTTCTCTTCTTTGTTGGCCATGGATGCTGACACGTCCACTACAGTGTAAGGTTTACAGATTAGGGATTTTTCCAAATTCACTATACGGTACGGTTTAGCCTGCTCCTCTGTGGGACTAAAGCTGATGGTGACTGGTTGACCTGGAAGGGCCTGGGGCATAGGCAAGCCTTCTCTTCCTTCCTGGTCTTCTAACCTAATGGCCAGGACAGCCTTGTGTGTTTCAGTCACCTTGAGGGGACTCAGTGCTTTCTGGACGGGTTCCTTTTTTAGAGGCGAAGTGCAGGGGACAGGTGCCTTAGGAGATATGGGAGAATGCAAGCCATTTCGAAGAGCACAAGGAGCACTGCTCCCACTGCTGGAAGTTGTTCGAGAATCTTCTGGTAGCGATGAGGATGATTCCGGAGAGGTGGTAGACTCTGAGTTTGATAGGAACCCACTGCCTTGCATGTCATGGGTCAGATAGGGAAGAAGCGCCCCATTGGAGTCCAGGGATGGGTATCCATTCAAGATCTCATCATAGCTATCATCATAGTCCACTGCACAAATCCGCTGTAGTGAGCGGTTGCGAAGTGGCACAGTATTCCACTTTTTACCTGCAGCAAAGGGCACCGGAGACAATGTAGCGGCACGGAAAATAGAAAAACGTGGTTGGCCTCGCATACGGATCTCCATGGCTAGTAACTCTTCATCACTTTCATCCCAGCTCTCATGTTCATCATCCCTTTCAGTCTCTTCATCATAATCATCCTCTTCATCATCACTGGAAAACTCGGGGTAGCAATAGCGACCACCCTCAGTGCTGATGACCTTAGAGCCATCGCTAAGGGATACCCGTTTGTGAGGAGTGCCGCCACCACCACCACACCCGCTGCTTCCCATGGCACGACAGCTGGAGGCTGGAAGGCCTCTTTCCAAGGAGCGTCTGTATGAACTACTAATACGTCCCCAAAACATGTCCTTGGAACCAGAAGGGTTTGTGGGGCTAAAGCCAGGGCTAAAGCCAGGGCTAAAGCCAGGGCTAAAGCCAGGGCCTAACCCAGCGATTTCCTTTAGGACATCTGTAAGTCCACTGTTGTTATTTCCACTGGGGGTCCTTGGGCTAAATTGTCCATAACCTTCAATCTCCTCACTTCCATCCTCTCCTTCGTTGTTGTTGCTGGGCCCACCAGGCCTCTTACGGTTCATTCCATTGCGATTCCAAACAGTGAAGGCTGAAAGGTTGCCTTGTTCTATCACATTTGGTGGTCTTTGTAAATTGCCATCTGAATCCAGTCCTGCAGAGGAGCAGGGCAGCATCATGGTGGGCTTAACCGCAATAGTTGGCTTCTTAGCCACCGGGGGACGTACGTGTCCTGTGCGCGGTGCAGAACCACTGCCAGCTCTCTGGGAGTTGATGGTTAGGTTAGTGTTGGCTCTGGCCCCCGCAGGGGGTGGATTCTGTTGCTGAACTGTCGTAGGCCTCTGCTCAGAGGGAGGCTTCCTCCCACCACTCTGAGACAGAGAGTGCAGACTCTTCGGTTTAAAGCAGTTCTTGCACTCGCCTGGTTTCCACACGTGCTCAGTGAAGGTGCTGCAAGCGGACATGGCTGCTGGTCCCGTGAGGTCAGTGGACAGGAAACCCCTCCATGAAGCTACAGGCTGCAGGAACTGACTGTAGTTCAACACGGATTAACACTATCCAATCCTCAAACGTGTGGGATACTGGACCTGAAAAAGAGGACAAGAAAAAAGGTATTAATAAAAAGTTACTTAATTTGAATTACTTGTTAATTTTAAATCCATGATGCAAACAAACTGAATGGACTAATTGGATCAAGTTGTTTGCAAATATCTCAATACGGGATCAACATACTGATATTATATTGATCCCATTCCACAATAAGTATACTTATCACACAAAGCTGCACTAAAGTAAAGAGGATACATTGGGGAAGAGAGAGAGAAACAAACACAAACTGTGTGAGGGAGACTGAATGAGGAAGGCAGTGCTACATTATCTCCATTGGGTGGCACACTTTCTCTACTTAGCAGCCGATCTATCCTGTGGGGCAGTGTGCTTCCTCCTCCTGAACCTCAACTGGATCGGAAAGACTTAAAAAGCAGAGGTGCAGAAGTGAAGAGGATTAGGAGAGCTTATTTCTGTATTGCTGTCCTGACTTGTTGTTGGCTGTTTCAGCCCGGCTTACATGATGATGATAAAGGAACTGATACTACTGAGTCAAAAACCTCATTTTCCTAAATCCTACAAACTAGATCAGCTACATGGAAAATGGAACCTTTCCCATTTCAGCTGAGTTCACATGCGCTAAAGTTTTACAAATGGCATGGTGTTTCAGAGGGCTTCCATTGGTACTGGATAAACAATGAACGACAAGTAGCTCTTCATGCCTATCACCACAATTGAAGTACAATTCAGCCAGACATTATTTCCCAAACACACACGTAACACAATGTGTTTTTAGGCTAGACAGTGGACTGTCCTGAACTGTCAATCACCTGACTTTTCATTTGTTTAAGACCAGATTAAGGTACGAAAAGAGCTTAAAGTAATGAAATCATTTGCAACCAAACCAGAGTTTAGTTGTATTCAATATGTGGATACAATTTCTACACTATTGGATCAGAATGTACAAAAAACATTGAATCTAAAAGCTGGGAAATATGCATGTGTATTCCCGAGCAATAAAGAAAAAACACTTGGGCGCATGCACGGCCACAGGCTATCGGCAACAGCACATTAATATCAAACACATCCTGTTTTCTTGGCCCACTACGTCATACTTTGTGACATCAGGAAACCAACAAATAACCCAGTTTAAGTTAGACCAGAACAATCATTTCATTTGTATGTGGAACAGTTATTAGCCTTTCAATCAACGTTGCTGATCAACTGGATAATAAGTGGCACGATGCTCAAACTTTTGCAGTTAAAGTGAGTTTCGTGAATAACGCTATATTCTATAAATTGGCTGGGTTAGATACAGTACCGTCATTAGCTCTGTTTGACATGTAAAGGCTGCCAGTCTATACACACAATGTAGTGTGTGACGTCACAGAAGAGGGACGTTTAGATATTGTATGACTTTGAAAAATGGATCATTTAACAAATAAACAAATAGTTGCCACAGACATGGCACTCCACAATACAGTCATTTAAAGATGCTATTAAGATGCTTATAGACACTGACCTCCATCTCTTCTGCTATACTAATCAACACTGTGCCTGATGATTATATCCTTTTATGCCCAAACCTTCATTTCATAACATAAAGCTGGAATCAGAATACCTTTATTAGTCCCAAAGAGGGGAAGTGTTCATTGTTACCTAAGTAGCATGCATACATATTAAAGATAACAAAAGATTATAATTAAAAAAGTTGCACAATTTACAAAACACCCATCCTGAACAGTCCTGAGGATTTAGCAGCAGCCAGGTATATATTGCAGTTATTAACGGCATATATATAAATATTATTACACATATTGCACATAGTTGGTGGTTAACAACAAGGAGCTAAGGCTATGATTTACTGCAGGGCTGCTCTGGTCTTCTCACTTATCTAAAAAGGTCATAGGTGTGGGATCCTGTACGGAAGGATGTTACCATGACAACACCCTGGACCTGCCCAGGGCGAGACACAATAAACGCAGGAACGCCTGAATCAAACTTTGCTGACCGAGCTGAGATGGGTGGGGGGGGGGGAATTTTATCCTGTTACACCTAATCGACCTCATCCTCACAGGAAACAAAGACTGTAATTCCAATAACATTATATTCATAACCTGTGATGATGGCACACGTAAGCACTGAATATTTCTGTGGCAGACTTTCAAAAAACCTCACGGAACAATGAAAGTACAACTCGAGAAAAACGGATAACTGGGTCCAATATGTCTGTCTCTCTATGTACGTATTGTATTGCTCCTTAGATCAAACAAAAGCAGCATTTTAAATCATCCACACTCATTTTGTCAACCCCATGAACCCATTCTCTTTGAAACACAGCTGGACTAAGTTAGGATTTTATTGCGAGTAAAAGGAAGACAGCAGTGGAAGACATAAAACAAGTGGTATTAACATGGATATTTCAAACCTTTTAAGAAAAAGCTGAACTTATTTTTTCGCGATCTAAACCAGACTGACTTCCTTTGTAACTCCATTATGTTTCCCTGACAGACGGCAGAGGGAACAGTTTTCTTTTGAAATCAAGATAAAGCCTCCTTATTGTGCTTTCTGTCTCCAAAGCAGCTCTATGGAATTATGAAAAGCAGCTTCCAGGCTGCATGCTAATGAGACAATTCCAGTTTTCATGCCTTTGTGTTTCTGAAATTGTTCTAAGACGCAAGAAATATCCAGCATGTGTCACCTACATTTTTCCACCAGCAATAACCGGACGTGAAAGAATATTTTACTTTTCCCCCAGCCACCATTTCAATTCTGTTGTTGTTTTGATTTGTCCTTCCCTCCACAGAAACAGCTGATATGACACTCCTTCCACCAGCCAGAAAAAAAAATGCACATATATTTTAGTTTCTCATTAAGTCGAAAGGAAAATAGTAGCGCAATGTTTGCAAGACCCCACAACATTTAATCTGTAATGACAGTTGTACCTTAGGGAAAGCAACATCCCATCTGGCCAACAATCCTACCCTAAATCATGCAGTCCAGTATTTTTAGTTCACACAGCTCGCAGTGTGGGGCGCATCATTAAAATATGATAACTCCAGACGCCATACCGAGCGTTGGGAAACCTCGCCTCCCCTATTGCTTATATAATCGTCTTAGTTTGAACATGAAAAAGATTCTAACTGCGGTTTCACTCATTGCAATATAAGTGTTTCTACTTGTGGCAGTCAGCCAAATAATGGATTGCTATTTGTGCGTTCCTTTCATTATGTAACACACATTACACAACATAATAGAAAAGGGTTGAATTACACAAAAGCCTCCAGGCACATTTGCAGAATTACCATGTGTTGCGTAATCCTACAAATGCAGCATCACACACCCCTGCAATATTATAGAGATATGTTTGCTCCCCTTAGGTGGGATTGTGCCATTATATTGACGGTGTGATATTGATCCAGTCTTTGCGTGTGTCCACAGCGTGACTGCAACATATTTGATTGGGGAGATATGAAGCAGCACTAAGGCGCGGAGAGTATTGGGAAACAGGCTGCAGTTGCACACACTTCCAATCTTCTCTGCTTCTATCTTTCCACCAGATTTTTTTTTTTATTTGACTCTGAAATACTAAGTGAAACATGTACACACCTTTGACACTGATCAGTAACATTGATTTAGTCTATAATTGCTTTATAGATACAAAAAACATTCAGGTTAAAATGTGTCTCCATTGGTGAAACCTTCCTTCTCCAAGTCGTATTAGTTATTCTCCTCAGTCTGGTTTTGTTTATCACTGCCTTGCTTGCCATGAATATTTGATGAGGCCGAGGGAGTAGTGTCGATAATTTAAAGAGATCCAATATGTAAAAAAAGACTGATGACTTTCTAAGGGAAAGGAACGCCTGCTCTGCATGAACGATGAATGTGTTTTGTAAATGAGATCATTTGTGCTCAGAGAAAAATGTTCTTACTTTGATGTAGTGTTAACACGGGATTGACTAGTAACAATGATGTCACATTTGGTTAGACTGAGTCTCGAAATGTCAAACTTCATGTTTATCATCATATTATGTAAGTTTGAAATGTAACAGTGTGTGGATCAGCTTGTGTGTAAGAAGTGTATTTGTGTGTCGGGAAACTCTTCTGCAAAAACATGTATGTTCCATAACTGAATTGTCTACACATCAGTATAATGCAGTCTGTTTCTGTTAATAGCTATGAATGTAGTCAAAACAAAACATGAAAAAAGGCTTGAAATCACTCGAAAGGACTATATATATAGATTCTAGGGCTGAACGATTCATCGATTTTAAATCGAAATTTGAAATGATGCGATTATCAAATCGCAAAACCTGCGTTTTTTTACTTTTTGTTCTTCTTGTGTGTCAGCCATCCACACCAATCAGAAGTGCTGTGCTCCACATGTACCAGCCATTGTTAACCAATCCGAAGTGGCCCATGATAGAAGGTGATAGACAGATTGATCCAATCACCTGCCAAGTATTTTTGAAATACTTTTCCAAATGGCTTCCAATGGAGCTCTCCTAGATGGTTTAGTGAAACAAACCATCTGAGTCAGGTTAGTAATGCTCCATCACATGTTTCTATTACAGGGTGAATCTTAAACTGAAGCTTGACTTTAAAGCAACCCAACGGAAGTTTCATGTAAGTTTAGTTCTTTCACTCGTAGCTCGGGCTGCGGGGGTGCTAGAGACGGGAGCACGTTGATGCGACCTTCCTAGCCGGAGATATGGCCGCATTTTACAATAAACTTACGTTGGGTCGCTTAAAAACAAATATCGCAAATCGAATCGCAATATCTGTCAGAAAAATCGCAATTAGATTTTTTCCCAAAATCGTGCAGCCCTAATAGATTCATATGTTTGAAGTCAGTCTTCAGCCGAGTTTTCAGTGTGTGGCACATTCATTTTTTCCGTGTCTACATCTTACATCTACTTGTGATGTGACATGTCTGTGCAGTGTGAGGGATCTCATTCCCTGTGGTGAGTCAACAGGTCACCTGCAGCGTGAGTGAGAGGAGATATAATGACGTTTGAACATTCAGCACACATGCACAGAGCAGCTCTCATTACAAGGACCACACAGGGAATTGAGAGCTTGTGTCAGAGTGTGTGTGTGTGTGGACTATCTTAATGTGAATCAGGGAGCCTTTATTCCGTTTGGAAGCATTTCAATGACATTTGGAGGATAGTATGTGCCTGTTTTATTTCATCTAAACAGCAACAAAGGATTCTCAGAAGGGAATATGTGTTACTGCTGAAAGGAAGCACACAAGCACATCTTTCTGAGGCAAGTAGATGTAAAAGGTGAAAGGCCAGCTGATGGATTCCTCACTCATTATCCGTGTAGTTAACCTCTCTTACCTTCGAGTTTGTCTTTCCGTCTGTTCCTTTCCTCTCCTGCTCCTTTCCTCTGATTACTAACTTCTTGACTGTGTTTCTCCCAATTGTATTCTTTTAAAGTTGTTCTTTGTGGTTTCTCTTTTCCCCT
>NC_136903.1:9768756-9827261 GCF_949606895.1 Notothenia rossii | reverse complement strand
TTACCTCAACAAATAGAAACACTGTCCAAAATGAGACTGGTCCCAGTTGATGCTCCTGCACTTGCTGGCTAACAGTTAGCCTCTAAGACGAGATGCAGCGTTGGTCCCTCGATCAGTGACCATCTGCTCCTGATCTGATCGCAGCAAACACGGCCTGGTTCAGAGCCAGGAGGGACATCACACACCACCTGCTGCTCGGTGCAGACACCAGCCCCCTGGGACCGCCAGAGAGACCCAGACGTGTACTAGTCTAGGATAAGAAGAAGTTCTCAGGTCGGATAGAACTTTATTTATTGAAAGCTACCCAGGCGAGACTTTTGAACAACACATTTTCCACTGCGTGCGAAATCAATACAGCAGCAGTGAACCAGCCCTCAGCAATAAGGTGTTTCCAGCCGTGTGCAATAGGAGGCGAGAAAGATAACCTCCCAGCATGAGCACCCGTCTCCATTTAACCACCGACTATCACACAAAGGAAAAAACAGAGGGTATCTCTTCAAGTATATACTTTTGTTCAATATTGTCTTTTAACTGCATCCCAAACTATTGTATCTGGAGTTCGCTGTGGTTACAGAGCAGTTTAGTACTTTTATTTTTTGTTTGAATAACAATAAGACATGGCATTTATATTGCGCTTTTCAAAGTGCTCCAAGATACTTTCAAACAAAGGAAAGATCGCACCAAGTGTATTGTCTTTCTCAGTTTGCAACATAACCGTTACACAAAGGAACGTTTTTGAATGTAAACAGCCGATTTCTTGACACCAACTATTTTACCATCCTTTCATCGTACACAAGTGAGCCCTCGTACATCACTCCCCCTCCTCACTTGCTTATCACTCCCCCTATTAGTTGTAGCTCACTGAACTGACACGCCGGGGAACTGCTCACTCTCAGGTACATAAAGCATTTGGAGGCTGTCAGAGACAAACTACGAGGATGTCACTGAACATTTAGCAACCGGTACATTTCAGCCATCTTTTCCCCGTGTCCACCTGGTTAGATTGATCGTGACTCAGGCTGAAGGGCGTCTGGCTGTGTGACTGGAGAAAGATGATTGGATAGTGGTGACTATACTGTAGGTGTGTGAAAGCAACTTCAAGGTAAATAGGCATCCAATTTTAGTTTGAACATGCCCTGTTCTCAAAATCAAAAGTTGCATTTAAACGCGTAGAATCGCTAACAATCTTACATGCACCCAAGTCCTCCATGCAAACTACCACTCCACCTGGAGAGAGATGGAGGGTTTGAGGGGTTAACATGTTGTCCACCTTGAGTACCAGGCAGGCAGATTAACAAGTCCTTTATATGTCCAACAGGTAAACAATTGTGATATATGGTTTTGTAACCATAACTACAAGGTGCACTTCACATGGTTTATGGTTTCCGGATAATGTAACATACTGGTGACATGTAGAGAACAGCATTCACATAGGGCATAATATGAGGTACTGATACATACGGTGCCAGTGAAGAGGGGGGTACACTGTTAAACATGGGGGATTTTCAAAAATAAAAAATCACCATTGATAGGAATGAGAGGAGGGGATGTAAAGAAAGTGAAGCATCAAAGCCACAGACAGAAAATTCACGTTCGAATTTCACATCAGGTTCCACCGTATTCTCTTCTCCACAGAGAGGCAATGTTTTCCCCTGAGAAAAGTCCGTACGCTGAGGAGAGAAGCTCATTGCCCACCCAGAGCACGTTCGTAGAGAGGCTGGGACATAATAGTGGAATAACTGAGGCTGAAAGCTGAAAACATCAGGAGATGGGATGTGGGATTTTCTTTACGGCAGAGGGCTCGAATGATAAGACAGCCGTGGCATTCGGGCAGACAAGAGTAGAGTAGATTTGAAATTGGAAGTGCGGAGAGAGAAGCTAGGCAGTGGGAGAAAGCTGTTGTTTGTTAAAGAGACAGTGAGACAGTGTCTGCTATTAGTTATTCAAGAAGAATACACCCTTGTTTTGGTCTAACAGTGTTAATCAAAGATGTTAAAGGAAGCCATACATACTTCACTGCTTGATTAGTATGTCTGTGTGTACTCTAAATATCGTAGTACTTTCTTAACAAGTCGGTATCTTAGGATCAGAAAACCTGCACTATGTTGAAGGTCGCTCTGACAGCAGCAAATGGAAGGCTGCACTTACTGCCTCTTTCCCTCAGATTTTCTCAGCTCATCCCTGGATTTAAAGTGACGACCTTCAAACTTCTCCCTAAGCTATTCAAGCATGTCTACCTCAGAGTAAAATGAGTGGTGCATTGACTGATCTCTTCTCTTAGTCATGCTGAATGGCGCGTAACAAGTCTCTTTCATTTGGGGTTGAAAAAGTGAGTGTAGTATAGGACAGGTAATGTGGAATGACCTGTGACAATGACAGGTTCAGTCAAATCTTCCTGAGCCATGTTTGCATGTGTGTCTTAGTATCTATCAGGGTATATGCAGGAATCCTGAAGTCAAATTTAATACCTTTTAAGACCTTTTTTAAGACCCTTTCCATACATTTTAAGACCTCATCGCAACTTTGAGTTCTAACAGGTTACATTGGCAACACACTTTACCTCACATTTACTATATTGATTGTAAGATAGCAAAACTAAACAGAGTGCAGACAGACTACTGAAGCCTTCTCTCCACATGAACTTCAACCTCTCTGTGAAGGTCAGGTTTAGTGCAGTATGCTGCTTTGTTGCTTCTGTACTCTGTGCTCTTTCATTCCAGTACAACTCCTCAGAAAACATTAGAAACCAGTATTTGACCAATAAACAAAACAATTGACAAAACTTTGAACTATGAAATATGTTAAACTTTGGTGAGCTTCAGCGGGGTAATGCCATATAGGAGCTCCCTCACAAATACCCAGGGGTTAAATTGGGCTGGGGCTGTCCGGGGCTAAGCCCTGGCACATAAGACGATGCTCTGACGTCATCACCCTCACACATTTGTCATATGTTTACAAAAAAGGATATATATGTTAAGACTTTTCTCGTTCTTAATACAGACTATATTTAGGGTCTATATGTGTTGACTTTACTTTAAAATAGCAGATCTCTGTGACCGTATATAGTTTGGCTTAAACCCCGGCCCCACACGGTAAAACGCATACGCAAGCGCAAAAAAGGCTTCCTTTCACACGCATTCGATTCATTAACGTGTCCGTTCACACTAGACCGCTGGAAATGCTGGAAACGATGTAGTACATATGTCATGCCTGTAAGTGGCGCTGCTGCCGCCCGAAATACACCAAAAGCAGCGAAGAAGACCCCGGAGCATGGTTGCCCTTCTGTTTATTCTCCTCGGTGGACGGCGTGTTCTCCTGCTGTATCTCTCAGGTAGTCCACCAGCAGATGAAAAACACCCACCTCTCCGCCTTTTCCAAGGAACGAGGGGAGGACCGTGCGGCAGTTTCCGTAAAAAAAATGTTCCGCCGGTCAACATGTCCGTTAAAGTTTAAATCTTCCGTACAAAATTAGGAAAGTGCCGGTCAGAGGTCTTCTTTGTTATTTATTGAGCTTTAAAACAAATTGATAACGACTCTGTTCTCTGTATAATAATATAAGAATATTTAATAAACGGTGACTGCCTCTCTTTTCCTCCCTCTTCTGACAGCCCAGCAGCAGCAGGAGACGTGGGGAGAGGGAGGCGGGCTCTTTCATCGTTATCAGAAAATGATCATATAGGGCACACACGGAGCCGTTGGACCCTCAGAGCGTTGCGTATGGCGGTCTTCCCACCTTGGGACCCGTTGCCGTAGTCGTTTATTCCCCCCCCCCCCACACACACACACAGAGCGGAGCAAGGCGACGAAACTTAAAATAATAAGCAGCATTTTAAGGCGCGCTATGTATGGGGCCGCCTTGTGGGGTTTCCCCGACATGTCGTTTCAGTAAATTAAAGGGTGTTTCATGTTCTCGTTGCTGTGGGACTTCTTAATACCTTGGAAAATGCCATTTAATACTTTTTAATACTTTTTAAAAGCCTTAATTTTCGCTAAATTGATTTATCAACTTTTAATACTTTTTAAGACCCCGCGGACACCCTGATCTATGTGTGTGTTAGTGTGTATGTGTAGAGGATGCTGGCACCTGCCAAACAGCTTTTCATTTCAGGGGCTAAGCCACCTCAAGTGACAGCTGACTTCTCGACTTTGTTAATTCCCAGTTTCTACCAAATGTCATTTTTCTGTCCAAAGCCTGATTCTGCCAAAGGGATCCCACTGCACGTCACTTCAGTTTCAAGAAGCTTTTTCCGCAAGTATGACTGTCACTTGGCTGCTCAATTGAACTTCCTTATAAATGAACAGCTCAAATAAAAAAATATTCTCTCATTAATGAGTACTGTGGAGGTTCAATGGGCTGAAAAAACGATTCAACCCTGCTAAGAGGCTTGTGAAAGGCAGACTTGTATTATTCTAGTACAAATACATGAAGTGGCATGGGCTTATCCATTTAATAACCAAGGCCGAGGCTTGAAGTTGCATGATTGGGATATCATTCTGTGTCATCTCTCTTATAAGTATTACAAGTCTGCTCTAGAGTCTACTATTTCCTGATCCTGTTTTGGCTGTAATAGCTTGTATAAACACACATATCAGCCTCTAGCTCATATTACAGAAGGTAGCTGCAGGGGGGCGTCCCCAATTAGTGTAATCTCATCTTTTTTTAGGAGATATACACTCGTGTTTGCAACAATTGATTAAACAACAGTTAGTGAAACAAAAGATGATTTTTCTCTAAGGGATGTAACAGTACACAGTGACAGTTTGGTCCCGTTTAGGATTTTAGGTTCAGCTCAAGATGAAAAAGGAAACGCAGAAGGATTCTTTTTTATTTATTTTTTAATGACAGTTTAATGCGTCCAAAAATCCACTGGCTAAGGACTGAGGCAGCATGTTGTCTACTAGCACATTTGGAAAACCTTGAATAAAGAACATGTTGAACACTTCAGCCTTACAGTTATAAGTGCTCTGCATACAAGGCTGCAGAGAGAAAACAAGTCTGGAAGAAGACCTTCACAACGCAGCCAGTCGGGTAAAACACAGCTCCAACTACACTTCGCTAAGAGAGCTATGTCCCGAGAAACGAGTAGTACTGAGAGACATGGTATGCGATCCACAGAATGTCCCCGAGAGTTAGTTTCACAATCCAAACAAGTCAGAGAGCTGACAACACAGACCACCGAGGAAGCCTGACAAGGGAGATGAGGAGAGGAGGTGTGGAGATGAGGAGGCTCACGGGACTCGGCTGATCCACTTCATTTCAGCTCCCCCAAGAAACGTTGTGTGAGCCAATTTCTGGATACATGTTATAAGTAATGATAGCCAATGTGGTAACAATCTGACAGCAACTTAGTACAGATGGATGGAGAATATAAAGCTCCAGAAGCTGTTATGGTCCTCAGATATAATACCCATTTCATAAATAGAATTAACATTAGAAACAGTGTATTATATTACTGTCCAACTCCACACATATGGAAACACAAATAATCTATCAGCCTACAACAGTCTTCCACAGCTTTTATTGTTCAATCTGAAATCTGGCATAGCAAACATTGTACTTACTGGTGGTTTGAAAGAGAATTCTGCCATGCACTGATACATAAGATAGATTTCAAATGCTTGAGAAATGGTTTTCATTGTGGTTTGCCCTTTCCTGTGTTCCTGCTGCATCGTGGGCTCATCCATATTAATGAAACACAGGATGGACTGAGAGTAATGGACTGAATCCACCGTGATATACTAAGTGGTTAGACGGCTGGCTCTGTGCATTTGTGTGTGTGTGTGTGTGTGTGTCCTAGCATTGCTATCCTTGTGGGGACCTACATCTGTTCACACAAGTCAGGTGTGGGGACTTGCCTCCCTTATGGGGAATCAATAATTTTAGGGTGAAGACTTGGTTATGGTTAAGGTTAGGATAAACCTCCAGGAAATGCATGTAAGTCAATGTAATGTCCCCTGAAGTGATGTATACATGGTGTGTGTGTGTGTGTGTGTGTGTGTGTGTGTGTGTGTGTGTGTGTGTGTGTGTGTGTGTGTGTGTGTGTGTGAATGAAGGATATTGTCTGTGTCTGTGTCTGTGTGTCTCTGTGTCTCTGTGTGTGTGTGTGTGTGTGTGTGTGTGTGTGTGTGTGAATGAAGTGTGTGTGTGTGTGTGTGTGTGTGTGTGTGTGTGTGTGTGTGTGTGTGTGTGTGTGTGTGTGTGTGTGTGTGTGTGTGTGAATGAAGTGTGTGTGTGTGTGTGTGAATGAAGTGTGTGTGTGTGTGTGTGTGTGTGTGTGTGTGTGTGTGTGTGTGTGTGTGTGTGTGTGTGTGTGTGTGTGTGTGTGTGTGTGTGTGTGTGTGTGTGTGTGTGTGTGTGTGTGTGTGTGTGTGTGTGTGTGTGTGTGTGTGTGTGTGTGTGTGTGTGTGTGTGTGTGTGAATGAAGGATATTGGGTTGTGTGTGATTTAGTGTGTAGCAGTCTTTGTGCATGTTTCTAACATTGAATACATCATCAAAATGAAGTTCCTTCATGCCACAATTGATTGCCTCTTAAGTCCTAGGTGTTAGAAAGGATTTACAGGGAACGCATGCGTGATGCGAACCTGCTATTGATTTTTAAGTTCAAATGTAATTTCATTACTGTCAGATGAACAATTCTGTCTATTTTATATTCAAAGAAAATCGTTTTTTTCTTTATTGACTAAGATTTTAGCTCAGGTGAAATGTATCGCTGCTAAAGATCGACCATCTACTGCAGAAAGAATACCTTCAGTGTGTATTCAGAACTGCTCTTTTCTCATTATGTGTCCTCCCGTTGCCAAATGAATCCATGCCGATCTGCGCGTTCAGCTGCCAGCAATTTGAGCACACATTTCAGCCGCAACATTTGCAAGGCATGCTCTTCATTTCGTTCTAGCCTCAAGTTTTCCCAGAGTAAACAGACTAAAGACATGGACTGAAGAAGCCCTTTCAGCGGTAGTGGTGAGAGACAGCGACGAGTGATGTGACAACCAAACGGCCTCATTATAAGCTCACCTCCCAAAGCTGATTTACTGACAGATTGGACTTGGAACAGCAAAGGCAGAAAAAGACTAAACTCTCAAAACAACGTCCTTGCTGCAGCAGTAAAGTTCACTCATTAGCTGCTGGCAGTACCAACTGTCAGGTCTTAAACATTCCCACACGATGGTAAGAGGCTGTTTAGTTTCAACATGGCCAATGGGGATATCAAATGTAACCCTATCACCTCTTTCAAAACTTTGATTTGTTTTTTATGCTTGGTTCAAGTTTCCAGTAGCAGGAGCATGTGTATCTGGAATGTAGGATTTTTTGTTTTCCTAATTGATTTTAGCTAAGTTAATAAAAATATAAATCTGTCCTTTAGGGAGAAGGCTTCCAGTAAGAGTCACTGTGTTCAGCCTGAAGGCTCTATAAGCCCTTCCTGAACATATTCCATGCAAAGAAGATGGCAATATAATTTAATAGGTTTTCAGTTACACTCCATGGGCAGGCATTGCTCAACTGGGGCTATTGGGGTAAGAAGGAGAGAGACAGAGAGGCAGTGGCAGAAAGTCAATGACAAAGAGGGAATGAAGGAGAGTAAAAGAAGAAAAAAGAAAGACAGCAACAACATTCCAGAGCAGTGTTTGGGATTGTAAAGCTCTGGGAGCGTTGCTGCAGTGTGGCCTGGGAAAGAGCCGGTGCAGGTCTCTAGGGGGGGGGGGGCAACCTGCCGGCCTCCAGACAAACACCAGCAAAGTGGCAGCGCAGAAACAGCCAGATGTGCGGGAATGCATCTCACACACACACACACACACACACACACACACACACACACACACACACACACACACACACACACACACACACACACACACACACACACACACACACACACACACACACACACACACACACACACACACACACACACACACACACACACACACACACACACACACACACACACACACACACACACACACACACACACACACACACACACAATAAATATCTCCCACATGGACAAACATTTGTTAAGCTTTTGAGTATCATAACGCCTACTCTAAAAACATGAACTGAGATTTGACGGTACTTCTCCTTATACTTGCAAGTATGCTGGATGTAGAAATACATTTAATAAAACTTAAAAGTACAGAAAAAGGACAAATTATGCTTTGAGGAAAACTGGAGTAGCAGCAGGGAATGGTTATGGAAATAGACATGTATAATGGATGGTGCCCTGAAGAAATCACTGTACTGTAACTGTGTTCAAATATACTGTATGTAATAAATAAAATATATAATTGAACTCGAAACTTTAAAGAATGTTAACTTTGCTCATTTTAGAAAAGAGAATATATATATTTTTTAAGTGAATATTAAACAATCCACATTTTAAGTGTCAATTTTATAGATGCATCTAATATCCTGGCTTGCAACATCCAACATCCAACATCCTTAATTCAATCTGAAATGATCAGATATTTGTGTATACTTGGTGCCATTAAATACGATCCATTGAAAAGGCTGCTTTTATAATGCTCCCCGCCTGCTGACACACATGTATATATGTGCATAACTTCTACCTGATCACACTGATCCAGAATGGGGACAACATGTTCCTTGTGCTGCCACAGTGATCACAACGTCTCTGTCACTGGAGCAGGTAGAAATGGGCAACCTGATATCCCAGATTAGAGACTTGGCTCTGCACTTTCCAACATTTGCAGAGCTATTTGTGAAAAGGGAAAACATCTCCACTTTCCAAAGTCATGTGGATGTTATGGTAGCTTTTCCCCTTAATAATACTTCTATAGGAAGCCCCTGTGGTAACAACCAGGAAAAAAGGTCCCTTTAACATAAACCACAAAGAACACAGTCAGGAGGAAGGTGGTGAAACAGATCTAGAGTCTGCTCAGTGAACAAACCCCAGTGGAATTATCCTTCCGACACTTGTTGGGCATATTTTATAACTTCCTTGCAACTGCTGGAAAAGCAGGAAAAGACATTTGAAAGAAGCTCAGTCACTGTGTTTATGTGCTGGTCATGCATTTGGAAATGCGCCACAGTCAAATCACACAAGCTGAACACCTTGAGTTAGCACACACAACAGCAGCAGGTCTATAGATATGCACAATCCGGCTGTGGGGCTATAAATAACACACACATGTCATCATCAGATTTTCTTCTGTCTCTTACAGTATTCTCTCTCTCTCTCTCTCTCTCTCACCCACACTGCCATACCAGCACCCTAATTCTCTCCACACACACACACACACACACACACACACACACACACACACACACACACACACACACACACACACACACACACACACACACACACACACACACACACACACACACACACACACACACACACACACACACACACACACACACACACACACACACACACACACACACACACACACACACACACACACACACACTTTGCGCTCTGGTGTAAAACTGACATGTTAATTAGCCGGGGGCGGGTGATGACTGTGGAGAGCTCATGGAGGTTTTCTCCCACCTGACTAACATCCTCTCCTCTGTTTCCCCAACAGCATGGCAGCAGCAAGCATCAAACACACGAGTAGAGCATCGCGCTGAGAGCTGCATATTCCTGGGACGCCGGTGGAAGTGCAGAAATCAAAAATCAGTCGGGATCAAAGCAAGTTATTTTGGCTTCAGCACTGAAAACTACGCACACTTGTCAAGACTGCCTGCACGAGCGGCCGGTAGCAGCACAGACAGCACGTTCCCTTCCTGTCAAAAAGTATACTTCTATTGTGATACCTTTGATATATTAAAGCTGACAGCTTCTTTCTCAATGTCTTTACTCTATTCAATATCTAAAACAAGCAGAGAAGTAGGACAATAAGAGAAAATAAATGTTGTCCTGAATCAGTTTCATTTATTTATTTGTTTAGCTTTATTAAATTGAAGCCTAGCAAGGAACAAGGGCAGCACATTAGCTTTAGCTGGATCTGTTGCAATGCTTCTCCTTATGTTACAATGGTTAAAATAACGTTTTTGTTACAATGGTATCGAAATATTTAACAAACAATAGCGTTTGGTGTGGACTGGTACCTGAGAGGTGACAGTTAACCTCTTAGGTCCTGCCGAGGTGTACTTGAGCAAGGCACGAACACCCAAACCATGGGCGCTACTATGGCAACCACTTTGCTCTGACACCTCTCCATAAATGCATGTGTTTGTGATAGGGATGCCAGCGATTATTCGATTTTTTTCGAATATTCGTTACAGTCTCCATAATCGAAAATTACTTTTAAAAATCGATTTTATTTATAATTTTTTTTATTATTATCTATGTTTTTCTTTTTTTTCCTGGCTTAGTTTCAACCAAAATATAGACTAATGCTAATAATAGTATTAATAATTGTAAATGGCCATTGGTCACACCACCAGTTTGTTTTACTGTAAACTTGGAGGAAGCCAGCAGCGCAGGCGAATAATCGATTCATATTCGCCAGGGATGTCTGATTTTCGAATTTGATCATGGTTTCTGGCATCCCTAGTTTGTGATGGTGAGTATTTTGGGCCCTATATGTGTCTGTACTGTAACTGGTTAACAGCAGAGTGAAAAGTGAGCCCCCCTAGGGAAATAATAAAGTATGTCTTCTTCTATTTACCAGTACCAGAATATATAAGCGCTTACGAAATTGTTAAGATGCATTACAAGAAACGATTACTTCTGGCACTTATTCAACTACTCAGGCCTTAATGAGCATTTCTGCAGTGCTGTATGTGCCTGAGAACAGATTATATAGGCAGGATATATAAGAAGCTACAAAACAGAAAGCGCCCGGAGACTAAACCGAAGCTGCTGGAGAATCATGTCCTACTTTCGTGGAAGAATAATCGCCTGCTTCTGCCACGGTGCTGCACTGGAAGAGAAATGAGAAGGGGGGGGGGGGGGGGGACAGATTTGATAACAGTCCCCAATTACCAAGACGACCACCACTAGAAAGAAGCTGTGTTTCTGTGAGTGCAAGAATGATCTTCACTTTTGGACTATGTTAGGCTGTAAAAGGAGGACAGGCTTATTTCACTAATGATTTAACCACGGCTGTCTGTTTCTCTGGAGAATGGCTATGCTAATCCAAAAGTCTGATTCCACTCTGGAAAACATTTACAGCTGTCTTTTTGTGTCATGTGAAACCATGAGTTTTATTCCAAAATGGAACAGACTTTGATAAAAAAAAAAAAAACCTCAATGAAAGGGAGATAATCAAATCATTGTACTCCATAATGAGTTTCAGCTTCATTTCAAATATTAACTCCCACGAGTTGCCATTCATTGTCTCTTAAAACTTTAAAGGTCCCCTATGATACTGTTTTCCATCAATTTATTATAGGTCTCAGATATATACCAACATGTCTCTGAAGTGTTTGGCACCAAACACCAAACAGATCATTGCAGCATTACCCATAATCCCCTCGGTTTCAGCCCTGTTTCAAAAGTGCTGATTCTCTGTCTGTTACTGTAGATGAAAATAAGGAGCCCCTCCCCACGCCCCTCTGAGAGAGATTTGGTTAAAAAGAACACAATGGTGCTCTAGGAGGAGATTCAGGTGATAAGGTGGGGGGGTTATCTTGGTTGCTGATTGGCTAATGGTTACACAAGCCAAAAAATCGTTATGACATCATAAAGTGGCCACAATCTGATCAGCTCATTTTCAGACAGGTTTTTATAGAAATGGATCAGGACAAAAAGTGAGAGAATCTTTTGTCCTGAAACTTTCAGAATCTCTTTACACAGAGGGGACACATGTTGATGTATTAGAGACATGAACAAGTGGATTTTACATAATAGGTGAACCTTAAGTAAAAAAATTATCCACTCCAGAAAGAGGTTATATAAATAGTAGTGAGGTAAGAGCCAAAGCAGATGTGTGTACCTGACCTACATCATGAAAAAAAATGTGTTAATGGGATGGCAGGTAGCTATAAACAAAATCATAATAGTAAACAAAAACGACAACAAATCCCTGACCAGTCCATCTGTATTTGCAGTATTTTTCTAGAAGCTAGTTTTGGACAGATAGACAGTTTTCACTTGTTTTGCAATGGGAGCAGTCATTCCTCTTAGAGGCTTTGAGGAAGATGATTAGATGTGTTGGGCCAAGAAACGGCTGCTGGCATAAACAGCTTGGAGAGCAGTACCACATCATCCAATTACATTGAACACAACACCTCCATGCTTTTAACTGCCAAGTGCAAAACAAACCAGCGGCAGCAGCAGAAACTAATGGAGAGCAGAGGATGGCGGAGGCAGCGGGAGAGAGCTAATGCCGTCCTCCACGACTCACACTTCCAGGTGAAACGCTCAGTGGGCGAAGTCAAGAAGCTGCCTGCAGGTCAAACGCTTTGAAACGAAAGAGCGAACATATGCTTTGTAGCGAAGTTCACCTCTGCCTTTGCCTGACAAGCATTTGTTATCCTCCTCTGTTTCTCAAACCAGCCTGAAACCATGTCAGTTTGTGCATGCGTGTGTGAAACCGAGCCTCATTAAAAAGAAATATTTCCAAAAATAGGATTTCACACACCTCCTAGTTGTGACGGGGAGTTTCACTGGCAGCCAGTGATTTCTGCTGACTACATGTGTTCTTTTACATGAGATGAAATAATAATGGACATGTGCAATCATCATAATCTCCAATGAGGCTGAATAATTATTTTAAATAACACTTGTCAATCTAAAAAAATATGGCTGCACTTTACATCCTTAAATGTAATTACATCCGTAAGGACTTTCTTTCCATGTATTTCTTGTCCATCCTACACTATGCATTGTACTAATAAGGTCCTAAATAACTGCACGTTATTATCTTCCAATACACTTCAAATTGAAGGTGTGTGTGCGCCTTCAAGAAAAGCTAAAGTAACAGACAAAGAGAAAGTAGTTGTTCTGTTCATTGGGAAAGGTCAAGTGCAGCACATCAAGTACCTGTTGTTCACACACACACACACACACACACACACACACACACACACACACACACACACACACACACACACACACACACACACACACACACACACACACACACACACACACACACACACACACACACACACACACACACACACACACACACACACACACACACACACACACACACACACACACACACCAACATCTGTGGAGACAGAGCACACAGAGCAGGACCCAAACCTGCTGAGACACCACAGCACTAGGGCTGCAACGATTAGTCGACATAATCGACGACGTCGATCATAAAAATTCGTCGACGCGGAATTTTAGTGTCGACGCGTCGTATAAAAACAATCAGAGAGCCGGTAACGTTAATTCAAAACTGCGCAAATGTTCATTTGTAACTGCAATGCACTACAGGAAGTGCTGGGGGCAGTATACTCTCCATTGTCTGCCATGACTGCATTCTGTACTAACAACAAAGAAGAAAGAATACGAACGATGGCGGAAAGGAGAGAGAATGAGGGTGATGAAGAGCTCAAAAAAGCGAGACCGAGAGTTTCGAAAGTGTGGGAGTATTTCACAGACGACAAGCCAAAGAAGTCAGTGAAATGCAGAATTTGTAAAGGGGAATTGCCATTCCACGGCAGCACTACAGTGATGCACGAGCATTTAAAACGCAAGCACCCTGGAACCGTGAGGACTGCTACTTTGGATCATGGGTAAGTTTGAGCAAGTTAGCCATAGTCATGTTTACGTTAGCTTACATGTTGGAAAACAGAACGTCTCATGGTTAATGCTTGCTAAGCAAACGCTATTTCAGTTATGTTGAGGCTGCGTGTCCACCAACGAGCTGCTAAACAGCGCCAAGCTTACAGCGTAGTAGAGCACACTAGAGCTTTATGGACGCTGTAATTAATTCCAAACTTAAAATAATAATTAACAAGGGTCTGCGAAATGACAAGAATAAAATGCGATTGAATTTGTATTATTTATTTTGTTTTCATTATGATTTTTTTGTATTTATGTTATTCAAATACATTTGATTAAACAAGTTCAAAGTTCAAATTCAAATGTTTCATGAGTCATTATTTTAATTTTCTATGGGATCATGTTATGTTAAGGCAGAGGGACTGGACAACAGGGTGACATTCACAGGTGTGCAAACTTGAGGTAAAACATGCACTGGAGCCCGGAAAAGGAGCCGTGCCCACAGGAAGCAGAGATGGAGGGTGTGACAGAAATAATCGTTAGATTAGTCGACTAATCGAAAAAATAATCGACCGATTAGTCGACTACCAAAATAATCGTTAGTTGCAGCCCTACACAGCACAGATGGCTGCTTTCTGCCCAGCTGGCACTGAGACACGAGGAAACAGAGATCATTAGAGAGGTAACAGGTGCATGGCAATGTTAGCAAAGGTAGGAAATCAATGCTCAGAAGTTCAAAAAGGTTGTCAGTCATAAAGCTGCAGTAATTCAAATGGTTATATGGACAACAAATGCAATAAGTCTGTGGAAGTGATTGGCCTCAGTGGGAAACACATGGGGTTTAAAATGGTTTTCCTAACTTCTTTTTCCAGCTCATTCAAAACTACAAGGACTTTAACTCGGGCTAGGAAAACTGATCACATCGCACTGATCATTGCCACCTTACACAGGCTACCTGTTGCTTTGAGAATAGATTTTAAAATGCTATTGCTAAATAATAATGCCTTGATAGGCCTGGCCCCAAGTTATTCATCTGACCTTTCACTGCCCTATGCTGCACCGTGAGGTCCTCAGAGGCATCGCTGCTGCTCGTTCCCAGGTACAAACACAAAGGAGAAAGACCCGTTTCTGTCAGAGGTCCTGGACTTCTGAACGACCGGCCCGAGGAGAGCAGGGCTGCACAATCTGTCAGCTCTTTTAAGTCACTTTAAGACTTTTTTAGAATTGCTATTATGTGATTTTATTCTTGTTTTTTATTTGTTTTACTCTGTGTTTGGATGCTGTGGTTTAGTTCATCTAATTATTTACCTTCATGTGTTTTTAACGGTGTTCGGTTTTATGTGAAATCATTTTGTACATATGTTTTGAAAGGTGTATAAATGAAGTGTATTATTATTATCATAAATTAAATGAATGTTAAGTGCTGCACTTGTATATATATTTGTAAGGAACGCTATCAATTTCTCACTGACATCGTTGACATTGACCTCTGACCTTAAGTGTGCATTGAACCAAAACATTGCTTCCACTAACAGTAAAGGCTTCTGACAATTAATTTCTCTGTCAAAGATAAATCCAAAAATGGCCGTTATAAGCACTCTGTCTGAGGACACAGAAGTTAAATACAGACATAACATCATAATCTAATATCCAATCAATGGTCCACAACAAACATTAGCTGTAGGGCTTCTCCTCTCTCCATCCAACTATTCAGGACATTAAGAATCCATTAAAACCACTGCAGCTGTTCCACCATTATTATAGATTATATGAAATATGGATGGGGTAAATTGTTTTGAAATCACTAATAAGAAAAGTACAGTGCTTGTAATGGATATCACAGCCTGTCAGTCATTACGTTGGGAACACTGGCTTCTTGCATACAGTGTTTGTTTTGCTAGCGTTGCCATACTAATGTGGAATCAGCAGAATAATGAAGCGCAGCAGGAGAGACCGAACGCAGCGTGACTCTGCTCTCTTGGCATCAACATGTAGAGTCATACAAAGTGTATCTTCACAATTCAAAATCAATGGCATGCATAAAAGGCGCCAAGCAGCAGCGGCTTTAGAGGACTAATCCAAGTGTTGCAGGTTGGAAAGCCTGACAGAAAGAACCAAAAGAAGGGTTTGAGGACATACACAGCACAGCTGGACAAACAGACACAAGGGAACTCACAGTGCAGGGAATCAAGCGGCAGCCATGGAGTCCCAGCTGCTGACGGAGAGAGAAGCTACTGCTGGATCCTGCAGACGACAGAGAGGAAAAGAAACAGAGGAGGACAGACAGACAGAGAGAGGACGATATCCAAGAGAGAGAAGAGGGAGGGTGAAACAGAGAAGGAGGGAGAGAAGAAGAAGAAGAAAGAGCATTTTGTTAGTTTGTCTGATGCAAGTGGGCCTGAGGAACAGTGCTGCTCACACTCTTCACAGGATATTTCTTGATATACAAGAAAACATTAAGTGCCTAAAAGTTTCCAGTGGGAATCAAATAGTTTGTTTATGTGAATTATTATTCACATAGTGTTCCTACACTCGCAACAGATACTGTAATAATTACTCATGTTACTAAAAGATACATTTATAGATGACATTGTTCCTGCTACAACCTCAACAATCTTCACTTGGTGTTGTTGGAGGCTGTTTGATTTCAAATAACTTAACATTTTCAGAATGATTCGCATGCTGCTGCACATACACTTCAAATATTTAGTTTGTGACAAAATCACTAAAGAAGCAGCTGAGAAGTATATCACATTACATTTCATTTAGCTGACGCTTTCATCCAAAGCCACTTACAATGACCAATTACAGGGACATTCTCCCTGGAGTAACTAAGTGCCTTACTCAAGGGCACACTAGTGGTGGTGTTCCAGGCGGGATTTGAACTCACAACCTTCCGACCTTCAGCCCACCTCACTATCCACTAAACCACCACTATCCCTATATCTCCCTATAAACATCTAAACACAATTTCTACCAAAATACAGGAGACCACATTAAGGCACTGCCACGAAAGTAGGTGCCCTAAGAGTTCTTCAGAAGACATCATTGTGTGGTCCCTGTGATTCATACACAATGTTCTTCTCTGTTGAGTGGCATGCTAACATCTATCATGTCCTGTGAGCTGAAAATAAACTGGACAGTGACAGTTCTTCTAATCCAGTTGGTGGATTTATTGCCGCCTGTGAAGGGAGGACATATTTTCTGTCAATGCATGGAAACTGCTAAGCTCACTCCTGTCCTACTTTTGCTCTATTAAGATCTGTTTGATGTATATTTGGAGACATAATAGCTGGCCCTATGAGTGTTGCTATGCAACCAAGGGAAACTTCAGAAAGTAGAGTAAAACCAACCCACCCCCCATGTCAGATCTAAAAAAGAATGTTTTGCATTAATTCATCCGAGGACAAAGCATCTTGTTGATAGATAAAAATAGCCAGTCATCTCAAGAGGCATGATTTTTTTTGTGAGCATATTTATTTTCTTTATAAAGAGAAACATTGCCTTTGAAAATGGGATATCTAGAGACAATTCTTGGAGGTTCGGCAGCGATAAAACTGTGATAAAAAAAATCAATTTGGTTTTGAACCGCTTTAGTGTGGGGCTTTGAAAATGGCTTACTGTGGATCATTCTGACTAACTCGGTATCAATGTCTGTTTTGATGTGTTTTTTATATTTGATGTTTTGTTGCTTGATTTTTGTCTATGTGTGCATGAGGGACAATTCACATGCAGACTCAAGCGTTCAGTAGTATGCCCATAACAGTTCACTTAGTGTGAATACATAAACACTTGTTATGACACAATTACATTGTAATAGCTTTATGTGATGATCCTGTCAGTCTCTTATGCAACCTTCACTTATATGCAGAGCACAGTGATCCAACCTCCATTGTTTTAATGACTTTTAATGAACATTTCTGGGCACAGACAACAGTTTATCCTGCTAAATTGGCAGTATGCCTATTAGTTAGGGGGAAATAGAGATCTTTTTGTGAAGGGACGAAGTGGCGCAGTGGACTGTGCGTTGGTCATCAGACCACTGAAACCCGCCACTGCGTCAGGCCGCTGTGTCCTTGGGCAAGACACTTCACCCGAATTTGCTCCTGTGGGTACTGTCCACAGTACATGACCGTTGCATGTATGATATGTGTGTAATGTGTACTTGCAAAGCGCCGTGATGACTTCGAGGTGTGAAGATTATTTTTTTTTTTTTGTTATCTAATTTGTGTAGCTCTGGCCATCATTTATATTGGTGATCAGTTCATTCTTCTAAACAACTTAATGGCTGAGATACAGGGTATGGAATGACTTGAGTAGGGTACACAACAAAAACAACTTGGAAAAAAGTTATAACTGCAACAAAGTTTCAGGAAATATTTTTAAAATGGTCAGTTTACAATATGAGTGATCATATTATATTTGCCTGCTCTAATGTTATTTTTTCTAGCGGTGTCACCATACAGTATGACAGTAAAATCATAATGGTCAGAAATGAAGTGGTTAAAATGTCCCTGTAAAAGGTTCAGAAATCACACTCCTATGTGATGAGTGTTGACCCTGCCTACTGTATGTGTCCTGCTAATAGTTGGGTGATAAGCGCCATGAAAAGCAACATCAATAGGTGTGATGCAGTTAGGACCCTTTTTATAAAATAAAAGGATCAGGAATATGTTTTCTAAAGGTGAAGCTTAACAGCAGGATCATACACCCTTTACCCTGGTTTCAATCATTCCATTGTAGATCATCACTTGGCTTCATGAATAAATGGCTCCATCCCACAAACTCCAACAGCTTTACAAACCTGCGAGCAGTCCAACAAAACCCACTCCAGGTGACCTGACCAGACCATATGGAGCAGTTTGAAAAAAAACACTGAATACAGGTTGCTTATTTCCTGTGCCTACATTTAAATCATTGACACTAGTTGCCCTGCAGTCATACACAGGATAATTAAACCTTAGTTAGTCACCACTCTGTTGTGGCAGCATCCTTAGTATCAGCCCAACACTGTCAGAAGACCTTCAATTAAAGTGTGATGTTTGCAGGTGCCACTGCACACATGTGCCTGCCTATGTGAACTTAATTGACCACCATCCCTCCCTCCTACCTGGTAAACAACAGCTGCTTCCAGCGGTCCATCTGCTACCTGTGAATTCCCTTCCTCAGGACTCACACCCCCCGCACGCCATTGGTGTTTCCCCTCCGAGAGGTGCACTTACTGGGACAGCATGAGTGAGTGCTGCTGCTGCTGCTGCTCGGCCACCTTAATAACAGTTTGTGTTCCCCACTGGCACACGACGGTAAACAGGCTTTTAATTGACTGTCTGTGTTCTTTTTTAACAAAGCATTACTGGGTGGCGTGAACAGAAATCTTCAGTTTACTTCCTTGGACGTTTTCTGTGAAAGTTATTTTTAATATTTTTTCTGTTCAAGCAATAATCCGTTTTTTTCTGGACAGTAACTAAATAATTGTGAATTTCATTCTAAATACTGATTAAAACCTCAGAGATAGGTACTTAAGACAAATGTTCTATTAAAGTGCAGTCTAAAACAGATGATATGGATACTAAACAGTTTCCTGCCTGAAATAAAATGTACTTTATTTTTAGCTAAATGATTGTGGCATACTGTCCTGTACATCTTCAAATTATAATGATGGTATTTCTTTGACACCGTATGATCATAATTAGCACTTATTGGTTATCATCTTTGAGTTTTACAAAGTTTCACCTAACTCCCAGATCACGTTGACCTTCCCCAAGTCCAAGACCAGATTCTGTGAGAATAAATTGCTGACTCACTCATTACCACTGGCTGCAGAGAGGCCGAGCTGATAACACTCAAACAGGTAAAGGACAGGTAAAAAAGAAAACCAAAAAACTAGCCAGAAACACAAACACAGCGACCGATACTTTGAGAAAGTAATGTAGCCTAAATTGTGCGTAACATGTATTTGAAATTGGGATTAAAGTATAATGACTCCATCTATCACTCATACAAGCAAAACAGTTCAGGTGACCACATCCACTGAGCTAGACAATGATTGCATGTGTTGTTTGCAGGTTACTCTATTAACGGGATCAACACCACATCATGCTAACTGCAACTTCCCTGTATTTCTTTATGCAATATCAGCATACTGAATGATCCAACACACATGAATGTTGTTAAGAAGAGATTCAATAAGCATCACTGAACTTTAGGTAACAAACTGTTATTTTTCTCTCAGTTTTACCCGTCTTAAGATGTAAGACCTGTGTTTTTCCTAACTATGGCGTGTTGGATATAGTTTAAGACTGTGGTTGAGTACAGAGACAAACAGGAAGCTTTTACACAACAACAGGGTTCAGTGGAAGACCACAGGCAAATCATCACTTAAAACTGAGCATACAGCAAAGTCGACGCCACTCAGACAAGGACAGTGTCACCACCGGCTGTGACTGACACTGAACTCAGATCAGTCCTAAAGAAAGCTTCATGAATATGCATGCACTGTCCCTCCCAGTCTTCAGAATGGCTGTTATGCTCAGTCCTCTTCTTATTATAGCTTGCTGTCATTCTGCTCTACAGTCTTTTTGTCTCCATAACAACCACCAAAATCCAATATCCCAAATATTCTGCATTTTCAAAGACAGGCTTGTCACTGCTGATGGGGAGAGAGGCTCCACTCTGACAACTGCAAAAGTAACTTTTATTAAAGGAGCCCTACAGTATTATGCCCATTTCCAGGTTCATATTTGTATTTTGTGCCTCTACTTATAATTGATCTCACATTGCCTGTACTGCAGCGCCTCTTTTCACCCTCTGTCTGAAACCAGAGCCCAGTCTGCTCTGATTGGTTAGCTGACCGGCTCTGTTGTGATTGGTCAACTGCTTAGAGATGTATGGCCCCTTATTCTATAACGTACAATGTGCTGGAGTGCTAGCCAATGGAAGCGTGAGTGGTAGATAGTGATGTCACTATGTTATAGAAGTAAACAAAGGAGTCTAATGGAGGTATTTGAGGCGATTCACACGGACAAGTCAGCTACAGAGGGAACATCTGAAATAGCCTAGTCAGAAACGTTTTCACAATTTCATTTTTGTATACTCGTAACAGTAAATTGTTAGGATTAATCATGGAGGTATTTCTGAATAATTTTGAAACCGTGGTTTAGGGTTGTAAGGACTGCTTTTCATTGGCATACAGAGTTTCTCCAGAGTTGGCAGAGGATGGTTTTCGAATGCTTTTGTTTCCGGGTGATTAATATTGTCCCCCCATAAGGGAATAAAGGAATGACCAGCTTAAAGATGTGGCCAAAGGCAAAATGGTAAAGAGGTCACATAAGGCTAGCTCCCACAGCTTCAGGTATCGGTCTCAATCCAAAACCTTTAATGTTTTTGTCGTCATATGACATTTTTAAGGATCATTTATTTCTTGTTTCTCCTTCAGGTAAAGAACTACGGGAATAATCACAATAACCCTGAAGCTCTAGCTCTGGCCTAGGGTTTCTACTTCAACATATCACTCAATGCTTAATCCCTTGCAAGTCAGCTGAATGACTTCCGGTTGAGTCACACTTGGCCACACGTGAATGGATTCAAATGAAGAGTCTATTGACTCAAAATGTCCCTCCTGCAGTGAAATAAAGAGGGGCTGAATTGATAACAAGAACTGAAAACACATCATGTCTAAAAGCATTATCTAGCACGCAGACGTGTGTATTGTGTCTTCCTGCTTAGAGCTGATTAGAAAGAAATGTGTTGGAGGAGGGGTGGGATTATCCAATGTACGTTGAGCAAAAATAGTCCCAGATAAGCCTCACATCAAGTTGCATTAACTTGAGTGTACACAAACACTGCTGGGTGTGTACTTTCTTCCATCACAGTTGATCAAATGAGAAAAGCTTTTTCCAAGCAATCATTCCCCTTCTCATTCTCAGTGTCTCTCTCTTTCACTCTGAGGCTCCATCACTAAAATGCCGTATAAAAAGATTATTTGGTTATGGCTCAAATTTTGTATACAGATAGTAAAAAGGATTGTGTTGAAAAAGCAGAGAGGAGAGTCATGGTGCAAACACTGTTACAGTAAGCAGATACTTCTCCTTTGAACATTTTGCTAAGCTGAGAAAGCTGCTTCCACCACAAATTCAATATTCACAAGGAACAGAAAAATAATTACGGGGTGCTACAAAATTGTATAAAAGAAAACAAATGAACAGGAAGACAAAACATAAACATCCGTCTTTGTCTCCAATAGGTTAAGTCGCATGAACAGATCCAAAGTAGAGTGAGAGTAAGCACAGACACAAGCATTGTTGAGTGGTGACACAGGCATTGTTTTCCCCTCACAACGCACTGTGACTAAGAAGCTGCAGCTACTCGGTCTATAGAGAGCTTTCATTAACATGTGCCTCATTAGAGGGTGTCCCTTCAGCGCTGCACACTTGACACTGGAGAAAGGAGATCATAATAATGATGCATTGCCTAGGCTCCATCTCCTCCGCTTCTCCCTGCCTTCCCTTCATCTAATCTCACAACCTTTTCTCTGTGAATCTCTTAAGTCCTGTGTGATCATCCTGTCCATCTGTGTCTCAGATCCTATCATAATGAAGAGACAGCAACAGTTGTAGGAGCGCAGAAAAAGGAGGGGGGGTGAAGAGTAAACAAAAAGAAACGTGGCTTACTACTCACAAAAGCAGCGGCAGCAGCGTATCCGATCTGTGGCCAAGGAGGCGAATGGGAGAAGAGAGCCACATGACTAACGTAGTCGATATGGAGCCGGTGCATGAATGAGAGACAGAGAGGGAGGGAGGGAGGGAGGGAGGAAGAGCTGGAGCACTACGTAAGGGGGGAGGGAGGAAGGGAACAAATATGACTGGTTGATGATGAGGGAGGCATAACATCACAGAACAGAGACAGAGGAAGGGAAAGGAGGAAAAAGCTAGGTCACATACGGGAGGAATCTAATCAACTTGGCTTCTTACACTTAAAGGGGACCTATCATGCAAAATGCACTTTTGTACATCTTTTATACATGAATATGTGTCCCCGGTGTTCCAGGGAACTCACCAAGTGTCAGAAAACACAACCCTCTCTATTTTCCTCCATACCCAAATCTCTTAAAAAGGGGCTGCAACGGATCTGATACAGGCTGATCCAGATTTGAACACTTCTATGACATCTCAGAAGTGGCGCTACGGCTATTGGGGCAACTCCACCAATCAGGAGGAGACAGCCACGGACATTGCCGTTTGAAAGCGCTGGAGACGCTGTAGTACATATGCCAGGCCTGTAGATGGTGCTGTTCTCACAGAATCAGCCCATGATGCAAAGACAGTGTTAAATTGAGCGAAATGAGGAATGGCTAAAATGCATGATCTGTTTGGTATTTTGAAAAATAAAAAGTATAAATATGCCTTATAGGTATGGTCCTACACTATATTATTCAAATATAGCATGATAGGTCCACTTTAAAGAAGAGAGGGGAAAGTAAAAGAGGAAGTGACAGGAAATAAATAAACCTGGCCTGTCTTTAGCAACACTCATTGTGTTCAGTCCCCAAGTGTGACCATCTCACCTCAACAGTCACATCATACGAGCCCATTAAGCGCTCTTCATGGTGAACAGAAAGAGAGTTAAAAGAGAGGATAAGGTGGAGCTGAGTTCTCCCAGTAGGACTGAACTCCCAGAGAGACCTATCAGTTTCATATAGCTCTTAGCGATACATTTTGCAGCCCGGGAAAGAGTCGAGCAGCTGTCAACTCACAGATATGGAGCGGAGCAAAGGCAACCTCCGGTCCGCTTAGTGCAAATGTAGTAGATGTTTCAGCAGCTAACGGTTTGTAAAGTGAGTAAGTCTAGACAGAGGAAGTGATCGCCACTCCTTAAACAATGACTATTTAAGTAAACACATGAGGCAGAGATGAAAAACAACACCCAGAAGTGTTGGATTTGTATCTGTCTTTGTAACAGTGTTTCAATGTGTGTTACATTCCTTACACCTGCAATTGCATCCTCAGGCTGTTGAAGAGATAAAGTAGATAAAGTATCTTAACAGCGCTGTCCAATAAGAAGCGAGGGAAAAAGGGCTGGGAGAAGATTTAATAACATATTATTCATGGTGTGATTTTATATTAAATAACCAGGGAACAGGCTCTTCTGGGACAAATATTGTTAATCGATTAGAGATATGAAATAAACATTATCTAATAGAAGATTTTGGCCATATTGCCATTCCTAAATTGATCGATTCATATCTCCTTGAGAAATGTTCACAGCTCAGAGGTTGGGCTACAGCTGAGTCCAAGGTTTCAGACAACTTCAACAAATGTAACTTATATTGAAATATAATTGAGTGAATGACTCTTTTTTTGCTCTTAATTAAAATCTAATTAATTTCCTTAAGAGCTCTAGGCTTAATTACACCAGCCTCATCAGCCTTGTCCAGTTCTTCAAAGTGTATGCCCCACTTACTGCAAGCCTGTCATTAACACATGATTTTTATAGAAATCTCCATTTCTAGGTCAAGAAAAGTGATTATTAAATCAATTCCTCCGGTCTGAGAGGAGCAGCTCTGGCGTGACAACTCATTCGATTCCACACCAAGGAAAGCATGCCCAGTGGTATATACAGTATGATCTAATGAATAGTCAATACATATTTAAACTGTGGCCGTTTCTCAATCTCGAGGATACTGGCTTCCAAGCCAATATTTCAAGGATGCTACGTCATCAAGTGGCGCAGCTGGACTGTTTCAATCTCCAGCATACTTGGAATTCCACCGAGGCCGCGTCCTTGGTTTGGGGGTAATTTCGAGGCTGCACATGGGTAGACTTCGTGTCCTTAAAATCCCCACAATGCTTTGCGCACGGACCAATTTCAAAAACCCTTGCGGAGAATGGCTGAACCGACGCAGCACACATTTAAATGTAAGTATGTAGTGGCGTAGAACATGTGTTGGTAAATATGTTACTTTGTTACATTTGTTATCACCAAAAATGTATTCCCTGAAAGTAAAGCAAGTTCATAATTAGATAGACATCGTGAGGTATTTATTTTCGGTACAGTTTATGTTGAAACCGTTAGAGAGAGTGGCACACTTGTTAGCCTGTTCCATTGTTCTTCGTTTTCCGAAGCCGTGGCTTGGAAGTATACTTGCTTCGTTTCTGAAGGAAGTGACTTGGAAGTACGCGACTACCAAGCCAGCATCCTCGAGATTGAGAAACGGCCAGTGTCTATGTTTACTTCAATGTGAGGATCTAATGGCGCATTTCCACTGCAGGGCCTCGCACGGCTTAGTACGGTATAGTTAGGCCTTGGTACGGTATAGTCAGGCCTTGGTAGGCCAGGCTCACTTTATGCTGCGTTTCCATTACAGTTTCGTAGCTGGGGCAGTAACTATAGTAACAGTGTAGGCTGACCCGTGACGTCATCTTCAATGTGAACCACAAAGCCAACATCAGCCGTTAGCTGTTAGCCCTCAGAGCTCACATCTCCTCATATCTGTTCAGAAACTAGATAAAAGTTAAACAAGTACAAACCACAGACTGTCTGTGTCATGTCGAATACAGTCGCTGGTTTTGTTTATGTCTGTAGGCCGTTGTTGTGAATGTGGACGGTCAGAGCATATACTGCGTTAGCTTAGCCGATCTCCATTCAGAAAACGCGCATTGCCAGCGATTCTCTCATATAGCATTTAGCATATTCAGTCCGGTTGTTGGCCCGGAAAGAACCACGATTTTGGAGGGCCGGAAAAACGGCACGCTTAAACCGTGCTACGCGATGCAGTGGAAATGCGCCATTATAGACTTCAAGACAAGAAAACGAACTGCAGTTGATCCAAACTTCATTAGCTTCTAGCAACTATTTACTAGTATTTTTGAGAGAAGTCTATATCAATGTGATCGGTAGCGGTTACTGTTGCATTCCCTGCCAACTCAAACATTTTCAAGAGTATTTGATATCTTGAAATGGTCATTAGCATGCGTGCAGATCATGAGCTATTCTTAAACATAGAAACTTAAACAATCCCGATCAGAATTTCCACAATTAGTACGTACGTAGTTTCCAGGGTTGCCTCCATTACTCACTCTTGCTAGACTTAGTAGGCATTTGTTTAAATAACTTGCGCACTGTGAGTGAATGCTTAACAACCAAAACTAATCAGAGGCCTTTTCGCTGGAGGCTTCCCAGATGTAATACGGGATTTCTAACAACGAGGAGACAGTTGATGGCTACCAGCTTTTTCCAGTGTTTAGTCTCCATGGCACAGTGCTACTAAATTAGCTTGAATAGACCATTTCCTATTGACAACAAAGGTACCTTGTATGCAGATGTCAGTGCAGTTTGCAGCTGATGTGTTGGGGTCTGTGTGGCCCCATCATCTGTCCTGACATCTGGACCATATGTCTTCTAGACTGGGGGGCCAGGGTCCGAACTTAGAATAAAAACAGGGAACTAAGGGTGGGATTAGTCCAAGGACCCACAAGGGCATTGGTTGTAAAGAATGTAAAGGCTGCAGGCATTTTTATAAGGGGCTTCAATTTAAGTGAAAATTGAGTTATCAACAATATATGCACTTTATGGCATGTACTTCATCATGTACTATGTGCAATAAAAATAAGAAAGGGAGAGGAAACCAAGAAATAACTCTTCCATGCCGTTTCCTAAGTGTGGAGAATGGGGAAGAGGAAGAGGAAGAAGAAGAAGAGGAAGAAGAAGAGGAAGAAGAAGAGGAAGAAGAAGAGGAAGAAGAAGAAGAAGAAGAAGAAGAAGAAGAAGAAGAAGAAGAAGAAGAAGAAGAAGAAGAAGAAGAAGAAGAAGAAGAAGAAGAAGAAGAAGAAGAAAGTCAGGAATGGGAAGCAAGCCAGAAGGATAAAAGTAGAGTAAGGGGGATGGGATGATGACGAGCCAGAAGGTTGCCAGTAATTAGCCATTTGAATGTCCTCATGAAATACAGAGAGCTGATACAAGCAGGAGTTTCCTGGGAGATGGATTCAAATAACACAGAAAGCCTTTGTGGTGGATGATTCTCCTCTAGCTCAGGGATCAGATTAAGCATAGCTCCATGAGATAGATTACTGATCTGATCGCACCATGTGTGTATACTGTATTTTGCTCAAGGATGAATTCTATACTTAAGCTACATAGAGCCAAACCTTTTGTTCAAATGAAACTTTCAATTACAGGTGACGTAGACTGTGTTTTAGAGGTTGTTGAATAGCCCCTATTGCTTTCTGTTTTATAGAATACAAAGCTATAACAAAATGGCAAAATGCTAAAAAGATTAAAATGATTTAAATCCAGATTTATTCCCATTTCATTGGGGCTGGTTTAAATTCAGATTCCTCAGTGACTGATAGCTACCATGAGTTAACTGCTACAAACTGTCTGTGGCCACATGTCAGTTGGCTTCCAATAAACATGCCTGTGGTTAGACACCATTATGAATGGCCAACCTGCCCATTAAGGTTTACCGCCTTTCTTCTGGAACTGTGAGCTGCGTACTTGTATGTAAGGCGTTACTCCTTGCATAAATATTGCTGTCATGTGTGCCTTCACACACACACGGAAAAATGCCAATGAATCCTCTCCCAACAGCTGTTCTTCATCACAGACCTCACACTTATGTTTGCATATCTCAGGCCTCGTCATCCTCTTCCATTTCTTGAGTTTATATCTCATACTGCCGTTTTTATTATCCCACCTCAGACTGACAGGGAACCATAAACCCAAATTGGGATCAATAAAGTTCTATCTTATCTTATAACGTCATCCATCCCTCTGTCCTTAACTATCAGCTTCCCCACCTGCAGATGGGATAACATCGCTTTGTCACTGTAACGACTTTCACATGCTGTGTCTTTAAAAGTGAGTGAGTCATTCTTTTTCTATCCAGATTTACCAAAAACTTCAATGAAAACATATTTATTGGGTCATAAAAGTCTATTTTAACAACAATTTAGTAGAAACAAGAGTAGGATATCAATCAATGATTTCAATAACCCATAAAGTAATAGAGAGAAAGGAAACAAGTATATAGGTCAATGAAAAGTTTAACGTAACCTTTTCCGCCTTAGATGCCAGCTATAAGTCTGTTAAACTCTGCACAAGTCATTATTTTTGAGTAATTTTTGACATACTAGATTCTTGATTTGTTGGGATGCAGTTATGGTTCCAGTTATGTAACCCTGCTCTTCTGAAAATTAACAACTTCCACGAACCAATGAGGTGTGAGATACTGTTTCAGATGACCGACCTTCTGCATTACAGTCCTGTCAGTCAAATAAACAGTGGTGTTTGGTGGTCGATGGAATGCCGACTGTAAATGAAGAAAAACACCTCCAAATGTTGGGCTATGCGTGATATTCAAACTATTTGGTATACTTAACACGTTATTTTAAGCAATTTCTGAATGAAATAATTATTCTAATTTACTCTTGGACTCTCAGTGGAAGCATGAAGCCCTTTTAGCTTTCTGATCACGAACCCAGAAGGCAACAAGAGACCAGTATGAGCTCCAGTATCTATGGAGAAATGTAAGAATGTCATAGTAATCTATCTCCAACTCCAGTGGAGAGGAGGATGAGGATACGGTTGAGCTCCTTGGCTCGGTTTCGCCCCCCCAGTCAATGTTTTCCTTTTTTTGACCTTGCCAGCAGCCCAGTAGGGATGTTCTGTTCTGAGTCCATCCACAGCCACTCCAGATAAGGAGCCGGTCCAAGAGGAAAACGTTTTCCAACAGAAAACGACGGCAGGGGTGAGATAAGGCACTCAGAATTCGTCATCAAAAGAGATCAGAAATGGAAGAAATGAATGGAGTGGAGGGGGACCGGGAAGGATGCATTCTTATTGTGATTGTAGTAATGTGTTTTTAATACACGTACGGCACTTTGGCTCGACCAAAAATCGCTTTTAAATGCTTTATAAATAAATAAACCTCGATTTGATTCTAACATGCCATTTTTTGAATTAATGAAGGCAAAAACAAACTACAGTGGTTTCGAATTCAGCTATTCTTTAACCACGGCAGTTGCCCTTTGGCGTGTACTGACAGTTTCAGATGAAGCCTCAAGGCCAATTTCAGCTTCTTCATATCCAGAGGAAAGTCTGGGAAGGACAACACAGGGATGTTGAAACTCCCACACCACAAAACATTCCAAGTCTTCCTCTCTCGGGTTTTTTTTTTTCGATTCCACTATCAGTGCAAAGCATTCTGGTGCTTTTTCAATCTGCCCTCCTTCTTCAGCTGCATAGCAAATAATTATTAACAGGATCAAAGCATATGAAAGGGCTCGTGCGTCAGCGAAGTTGAGCTTTAGGAGCCGGGTGACTGAAAGCGATAAAGGCAAAGCACTGAATTGTTTCTGCTCTCTATATGCAGAACTGGGGTCTCTGAGCTCTGCAATTAATGCTGGCTGAATTGAGAAAGCTCTCTAGATTATTCAAAGGTAAATCAATTTCCTCTGGTTGAAATTAAAGTTCTTTCCAGATTTCTGCATAAAACTTTGAGGCGTATCTGACTAGGGAGAATCCCCTGAGCATGTCAAATTCATGGGACATTCAACGTGAATCCTAAAATATATTTTTATAGGGGCAATTTAAAACTGACTTAGATATATTCAGTCAAACATAATGGCCGGGGAAAAATGTATCCTGAGGAAATATACTTCCTGGAGCAAAACCAGTATCTGTTAACGAGCCGTACTGTATCTCTGCACACAATCAGATTCTCCTCAGTGACTGCACGGTCACATGACCATACACACTGTTGAAGTACTGTCGCTTTAAAGCAACCTGCCTTTGTATGCTTCACAAGCCCAGTTGGAATTGGACAATTTGATGCTTGACAAATGTATGTGGATGCTTTAGGACAGATAAAGGTGACCTATCCTGCAAAATACACTTTTGTACGTCTTTTATAAATGAATATGTGTCCCCGGTGTTCCAGGGAACTCACCAAGTGTCAGAAAAAACAACCCTCTCTATTTTCCTCCATACCCAAATCTCTTAAAAAGGGGCTGCAACGGATCTGATACAGACTGATCCAGATTTGAACACTTCTATGACGTCACAGAAGTGGCGCTACGGCTATTGGGCCAACTCCACCAATCAGGAGGAGACAGCCACGGACATTGCCGTTCGAAAGCGCTGGAGACGCTGTAGTACATATGCCAGGCCTGTAGATGGTACTGTTCTCACAGAATCAGCCCATGCAAAGACAGTGTTAAATTGAGCGAAATGAGGAATGGCTAAAATGCATGATCTGTTTGGTATTTTGAAAAATAAAAAGTATAAATATGCCTTATATAGGTATGGTCCTCCTACACCAGTGACCACCAACTGGCGGCCCGCGGGCCACATCCGCCCGCCAGACATTCTCATCCGGCCCGCACGACGGGGGTGACTGTGGCGTTGGCGGAGTGGTTACTGCGTTCGCCCCCCACCCTTTTTTTTATAAAGTCTCGTGAGAAAGGTGCAGTACCGGAGTCCAACAGAGAGGCAGCAGCTGCGGGTCAGTAGACTGCGGACTGCGAAACCTTCCCTTCCTTGAAGAAGAAGTGATCCTTTGTTGTGAAGAGTCTGGTTAATGCTCTCGGCACCACAGCAGCAGCCCCGCTGCGACAGAGTCCAACAGAGAGGCAGGAGCTGCGGGACAGTAGCCTAGAAGCAGGGTTGGGTTGTAACGGAATAAAAATCAAGTAGGCTAACTCTATTCAGCTGGCGTTACATTTGAAAAACGAGTAATCTGATTACAGTTACTTTCGTAAACCTGAAGTGAATACATTTTAGAATACTTATTGGAATTATTGGTGGAAAAGTTTCCTCACAAAATGTAATATTCATTACCGGCAGAACTGTGTGCACACTGCACAGCGCTGCAGTCTGTCAGGCCCCGCCCCCGCACGCAAATGAGAGAGAGATCTCTTTTAAAATATATTGAAAGTTAGAAACGGAGATGGATAGATAAAATATGCAAGATAACGTTTATGTAGCCTTTATTTATTGTCGAAATGATGACATTTCATAACGGGATAAAATCAAAGTGAATGGCCTGCTGCTGCTGAATGCATGGGGCAAGTGACTGGAAACAGTTTTAAAAGTTATTACATCGTTTCAGATAATGAATAATGATAATTCATTCTATTTAGGGGCACCTTTCAAAGCACCCAAGGACACCTTACAATTCATAACATATTCCAAGGAAAGGTTTTAAGACAGTACAAAGAATGCAGTCCGGGTGATGTTTTTTATGCGGGGTGCAGATGAGAGAGCTGTCCAGAATGACACCAAGATGTTGTGTTTGAGTTCTTGATAAGCCATTAAAACAGTAAAATAAGTGCCTCCTATTCACCAAAACATACCCATCTGTTATGGAAAAATAAAGCATTCCAAAAGTATTCTAAAAGTAATCTGAATACGTTTTTAAGACACGTAACTGTAACTGAATTCTGATTACTTTCAAAAATTGCTGGCCCGCGAAAGTGTCCATTGGATACATTTTGGCCCTTGGACAAATGTAGTTGGCGATCCCTGTCCTACACTATATTATTCAAATATAGCATGATAGGTCCACTTTAATGTATGTGATGAAGTGAAATGGTAAGCATGGGCTCTAGAGTCAGGGGTGATGCAATCAAGCTGAAAGGTTGTTGATGTGCAGAAGCACTGTCTAGAGCCTACGTACTTTACATCAGCATGTAAAACAGACAAGATGCAGTTCACTCAGTGGATGACCTGTTGGTAAAAACCAAGAAGGAATGATGAAAAGCATCCTGAGATTTGAAAGGACAGTGCTTGAGTGACACTTGGACAGGCTCTGATTCAATGATAGACTGCGCCCTTATTCACATGTCAAGCAGGACAAGGCAGTGTCTGTGAAGGGTTTCAGAGGTGAGCTTGAACATTCCTCAAGGAGACGGCAAAACAGAATGAAGACAGCCTTTGTGTTATTATATTATATTATACTCAGACTTTTCTGTGAGTTGCAGTTCCCCTCAAACATTAACCGTGCCTGAAAACACACCCTGAGTTCATTGTGAATTTACGGAAGCACTGGTCAAAATCAGGAAACTATGAAATAACAATACAGACTATAATGCAAGTATAGCTTGACATGTTATTATTGAGGTTTGTTGTTTTAATTTAACACATCTGACATTAATCCCTCAGGTTGACAAAACATAAACTTTGTTCGTACTGGATTTAAATATAGTATAGTTCATATAGGAGTATCATCCTTTTTTCTCTCCTGAAGTACAGATATTATATTACATGACATAATTTTCAAGGTAATTCAAGTGCACAGAAAGTACCTATTACTTTTGCACCTCAGGAGCATGGCGATGATTTATTAAAATAATGAATATTTCAAAGGGTTGTATTAAGTAAGTAATAAAAACACTTGCAGAACCCCTCCCACTTTAAGGGCAAAGGCAGGCATTACAGAGCAACAACGAAAGATCAGCCTTGAAGCATTTCGCTCAGCCGCTGGAAGACATCATGTCATCAAATATTCAGGACAGAGGGATATCCTAACTGGAGTAGAACATAAAGTGGGGAGAGGGATGAAATGTTACTACATCAATCTGTGACCATAAAATACTGAGTCATAGTTTAAGTATGGCTCAAAAACTGGTTATAAAATAGGGCTTGGTTTGCTATGAGAGAAAGAGGGCACTCCAAAAAGATCAAGGGGGAAAAAGGCAGGTTTTAATGGTAGGAATTCATTATCTTTATTATTATTGTCTGCCCTTCTGTTAGTACCTTGTATAGAGTTTTTCTAGCTACCTTTTGCATTTGAATACACTTACAAAAATATAAGTGGGTTCACTGGAAGCAAAAGCAACACCTTCCTCAAAATGAATGGGTTCTTATTTTGCCCATGCTACACATGTAACAATGTTAATAATTGGGGCCCTGTTGATATTCTAATCCTGCTGATTAATAGAACAGAAACCAACAGAAGGAACCAAAAACATAACTTCCTTGGCAAAGGAAATAAATGAAAGGAAAAAGGATTGCAGCAGCGTTTTTAATGAGTACTACAGCCACTAAGGTCATTATGTATTAGGCTGGTTTGTCTGTCATCTACATTATCCATAGGAATATGAAGGCGGATTGGGAACATAAGAGTAGGAGATATATGGTGATTCAATGCCAATTCTTAACAACAGTAGTAGGAAATAACAAAGCAACAGTGCCCTTGGAAAACAATGTGATTTACACAGTTTCCCATGACTCATCCGGCCACAGGAACACCGCTTATTAGCTTTAATTAGACTTATCACATCTGTAGCTCGTTATGTCAGACTGATTACACCTGCAGCTCGTTAGATTAGACTTATCACACCTGCAGCTCGTTAGATTAGACTTATCGCACCTGCAGCTCGTTAGATTAGACTTATCACACCTGCAACTCATCAACAGAAGTGACATCTCAGCTGAGCCTCATAATGGCAGTAGTATTTAATTTTCAGTGGGAGGCTAATCTGTAATATATTTTTGGCGCCTTGGCTTTGTTGTTTTCACCCCATCAGAAATGCAATACTTTGAAGACCACTGGAGTCAGGTTCAGACAGTCTGTGGGTGTATCTCAATGTCGAGGACGCTTCCTTGTTAGGACAAGTCCCTCTGATACCTCATTCACACCAACGGTGTATCAGGGCCGGTTCGGAGCTGGAGCTTGAAAAGCACCGGGTTTTCCTGTTCACACCGCAGCGGAGCAGCCTCTTAGCTCCGGAATCCGGTTCGTTTCAAGCACCAAAAAATTGTCCGGCCGGAGCAAAAGCACCGCATACGTCACGCTTACGTTGAGGCGGGGGCGGGGGCAGGGGCGGGATCAACCCCTGAACAACAACAAAAAGCAGGCGTTTTATCCAGTTTGTACACAACGATGGAGAAACTTAACAAGCAGCAGTGGTCTACTGAAGAGACCAGCTACCTGCTGGGAATCTGGTCTTCTGAAGAGGTACAGAGGAAGCTGGAGCACAATCGGCCATTGTTGTTTTCTTTGTCGGTGTCAGCTGTGAGGGGTTTCCGCGCGGTTTGGCTTTATGAAGCAGGCATGCAAACGGTTACATTATGATGCAAAACGATGACGCTGCACCAGTCGGACTCTTGGCAGTGTGAAAAGAGCCGGAGTTAAACCGAAGAACCGGTTCTGAACCTGAAAAGCTCTACCACGGAGCTTGAACCTGAGTTGCGTTGGTTTGAATGAGGTATCAGTCAGGTCCTTCAGAAGCGAGGCAAGAATCCTTCCTCGCCTCAGAAAACGAAGAATTGTGGAGCAGGCTAACAGGTGTGCAGGTGTGCGTCATATGCAAGGCCCCGCCTGAAATGGAGCGCAATTTCCGCCAAAGATTTTGGAAATTGGTCCGTGCGCAAAGCATTGTGGGGATTTTAAGACCACGGAGTCTACACATGTGCAGCCTCGAAATTTCCCGCAGGAAGTATGCCGGCCTCGTAGAATTCCAAGTATGCTGGACATTGGAACAGTCCTTCGGCGGCACTCGATGACGTGGTATCCTTGAAATAGTGGCTCTGGAGCATCCTTCCTTGACATTGAGAAACACCCCGAGTTTTTTTAAAGCAAACAAAAAAGCTTCTTCCTGCAAGTATACAGTGTAAGGTCCTAGCCAGCAAGTTCTTATTATTCCTGTATTATTTTGTTTCTCTCCTCTCATTTCAGTATCAGCATTTCCTGCCCGATTGAACTCCACCTGCTTCCCATCCCTAATTAGCCTCTCCTGTGCCCCATTATCGTCTTTCCTCCTGTCTATTTAGTCTGTGTCCACATTCCCCTCAGTGCCAGCTCGTCTTAGTTATAGCGTTCCAGTGTTTATTCCTAGTATCTAAATTCCACGTGTACCTGACCCAGCTTCGTGTCCTCCTGACCCTGTTCCTACCTAATCCTCGTCTGTTTTGGTTGCCTTACTGACTGACCTACCGTGTACCAAACCTCTGCATCTTTTTTGTAACCTAAGCCTCTGTCCCTGAGTCGTGCTATTGAGTCCTCCACTGGTGTTCATTCAGTCGTTACATACAGTGCATTTTATCTATTGGATTCCAAGGAGATTCAGAACCTTTAACTAAATCAATGGAGCAGCATACAGCATCCTGGTAATGTGTCATCCAGTGTGTCTGGGACACCTTGACAGAGTGATGTTTATTTTTGTTCTACTCATTTGATTGTAATTCTCTTTCCAATATACGTCAAGATCACAAATGTGCAACAGTGGGAGGCTACGTCTGTTTGGTATTCAAGATCTGAAGACATTTGGGAAAGGCAGGACATTGTGTGGTGATGTTGAGCTGACTCTCAAACAAACAACTCCTAGCTGGAAGCAAAACACTACACAGTTCAACCAAGTGTTCAGGAACATTATACTCTGAAATAAGTAGATTAGCAAAATCACCATTGTTCCATATTGTGTAATAATTATGCAGGCTGACACTATTCTCTGACACAATATAATAAACACGACTAAAGTACAAAAATAAACAATGTACGCTTCAATCGTCATGGTTTAATGTCTATATAAGAGATGAAATTTAAATGACAACACATTCAATGGGAAAGAACATGGCCTTCTTTAGTTAGAGCACTTTAGATGTATGCAGACGTATTGCTATACCGGATTATACTAAACAGAAACAATTCTTTAACTGCTGTGTGCTGTCATCATCACTCATCGCTCCAGTTGTGATTCCTGCACAGCTCGACATTAGAACTGTCATCTTGTAAGGGCGGTCTTAACAGAGCTTGATGCCGTCAACTTGTCCAATAACCTGTCAGCATTTTATCAGCAACAGACCAGTACATCTTGATAAGCCATACATCACAACATGCATTTCAATTATGTATAGCTGGCTCATTTATGTGCACTCGTTTCATTAACGCTCAGCTCAGTATGAGAGTCGTTAGTTGTCATTTACTAAAGCACTAATTCTCTCCTCTCCTATTCTCTCAATCCAGTGTTTCAGTGAGGATATAAATCTTTGGACATACAGTACATATACAAACAATGGGCTTTTTACACTATATAACATTTATTGTAATAATGATACATTTTATTTAGTTTTTAAGCCATATCAGTCATGTTACCTATCCTGTTGATGTATAAGACTGATCTCATGGTACTTTTTAATTAAACATAATACAGGAAAACCACATATTCAGCTATCAGTGACTTATTTGATAGCACAAGGACAATCATCCGCAAATAGATGCAGTTGGTTAAAAATATGGAAAGATCTGACATTATTTTCTGAGTTCATGAAGCCACAGTTATAGATTATCAAATGTAAATACATTATTTGATGCACATGATCTAGAAATGTTACTTGCTGTCACGTGCAAACAGCCTATACTGAAGATGTATGTACTCAGGAGTACTTTTAAGCACAAAAATAGCCAAAACAACAGACTATAAACATGTTAGATCCATACTTTCTGTGAGAAATCGCCTCATTTCAATCTTCAGTATGCACTTCGCTTTCTTTTTTTATCAAATTATGAGAACGGCCATTTTCTGAAGAGTTTTCACTTCCCCAGAATTTCTCATTTGTGCACATTAGTTGCACTTTTTGCTCTGCAAAGATTTCTAAAGAAACCTCAGCCAATGCATTCACTGGAATTGAATACTCTCTGGATCAACTCTCATGACACGGACACATTTTAGAGAGAAATGAAAACCCAGAGCCAAAACAATGGTTGCCATCAACAACAGTTGGGGGATGTGAAAAAGGGAAGAAGGAGGGATGACAGGAAAGATAGAAGAGGGTCATGATGGACCAGATAATGCTCTCTTCATAGTCTGCTCATGTTTGCTTCCTCTCCAGGCTGATTGCAGCCGGTCTCGGAGGGCCTGTTTTAGACTAAATATGTGATAAGAAGCTGTGAAGTACCCTCTGAGAAGCAGAGAGACAAGAGGGAGAGGAAGAGTAGACATGTAAAGACACTTGGTGATAATGAAGAATGGCAAAGTGGGGAAGAGGAGATTCTCTCTCCCATGTGTGGTCTCCACAACATATTGCTAGATATAGTAGCCTATATCTAAAGAGGGAAAAGGGAACCTAAAACAATGTAGTCTGGTGCGAATCATTTTAAAACTAGTCAAAACAAATATTTTACAAGCATACATTGACAAAAAGACTAATGCATGAAGTGTCCGATCTCTTGTACAGGGATAATTTGGTGTGCTTTATAACAATACATTGTTAAAAGAGGAAACAAGTGGACAAATAGCTCCTTAGCAATAGCATTAAAAATGACACAACTTCTGCCCACTCAAGCTTAGCATAGCAGACATCACGGTTGGCTGTTGTCCCCACTCTGCAACACATATTTGACTTGCCACTTTTTTCTTAATGGACCACTTTTCTCTCTGTTTGACCCAAGGATGGCTGGCAGTGAACCTCAATCATTTCAGTACATGGTGTGTCACATAACGACATTCAATGTGTGTCAGTCCCTGGACATACTATAGACAAACCTTACAAGGTGGTAGAAGGGATGTGCTGATTGGGGGAGAAAAACTGTGGATAATTGTGGTTTTTCTGGAGAGTTTGGTGGAAGAGGACGTGACATCTTGAAGCATCAATGCACGTCAACATGCCGCAAAGAATTTACAGAAGACAGTTCGTATGGTAGTTTTGACACATCTCATATGTGGGGTCTAAATGTTTCATGAAGTTGCCATATTTTTCTTTCAAAACAGAATTTCAACAAAAAGTGACGAGTTTGCAGCTGAATAAATAGATTTCCGAGTTATCGCAGAAAGACAGGTCTGCCCCCACTCAAACAGTATCTGATATACCATAAGTGCCAGTGGGAAAGACAGGTAATGGGGGAAACAAATGGTGAGACTACATTTCAAAGTCATTATGTAACTTTCCAATTTCCTATTTAAGAATCACACGGGTGTCCTCAAGCAGAATCCTTGGACCCTCATGATGAGTGCTATAGATGTGATGACTGAGTCACGGCAAAGCGCAGCAAGACACCAAAATCCATCAGCGCTGCTCCCGATGCATAGAAATGAAGTCATTAGAACAGAGAGCGAAGGCAACCCCTGCTGCACTTGCTCTCTCCTATTTATAGCAAGTCAGACCCAAATTAGCCCTTTGAAGTGCAATTCGTAATATTCTCCGCGTACAAAATAATGAGGAAAGTCACTGCTAGCTACGCTGTGGATCACCATTAAAGCCGGATTTGATTTGAGAGGCCGTCGTTTTAAAAGGGCAGAGTAGAAAATGAAATGAGTTTTTGGATTATAGGGCTGGCTTAAATTTGCAAAGGAAGATGCTGACAGATACTTTTACATATTAGGCTATAAGTGATTGTTTTGGTTTATTTTGGCAACATTTCAAATGAGAAATAGAATAAAGTGATCAAATTACTCAGTTTTAAGCTAAGATGTGTCTAATGTTCCTGACTAGCATTTGTCACACTGTATTTTATGAAGGGCCGTATTGAGAAATTGGAAAGTCTTACGATTGCTTTTGCTTTTGTTTCAGTTATTTTGGGGATTTTTTATAAACCAACATGTGACTTTGTAAGACAAATGGTGAAGTGTTTTGTGAACACTTTGTACTCCATCCTGGATTTTCCAACAACAAACACACCAATGATATCGGCTACCCAACACACACTGTACTGCTTCAGAAAACGGAAAAAAAAAACTAAGCGTCACACACCACTTTTTAATCCTTTACTCCAGAACACACATATCAACCTCTCTTTTTGCAAAGAAAAACATTGAACCAGGGATTTTGGTCAGAAAATGACACATTCATTTCATTATTTGTGAACAGGAACACGACTGTAAGTAGCTTTGAAGTGAATGCATTTAATAAAAACCTGACAGTTGGTATAACCATAGTTTATTCTCCCTCTTAAACCGTAAGCATTACAAACCGTTACCCAAACTTCAGGCACAGTGCGAAACATATTTTGGGGAACTTCTGAAAGCCTTTGCAGATATGCTTGGTTGCTTTGCTCTGGCCTGAAGCGGTATAAGTCTGATGCTCGCAAATCTATGCCAGTCTACAGAGAAATATTTCAACTCTACCAACCTTGCATTCCATCAACAGCTGAGCTTGTGAGAGACATGCAGCAACAGGACGACACAACACAGCCAAAACCTCGGATCAGGCCACGAAAGCTTTAAGAGCCGGATCTCGTTGCAACCAGACAGCTTTGAGAGATTCAGAAAAATGCTTCTCTGTGAATTGTACCCTTTGAAATCTCACGATGAGCTTAAACCACTGCAGCCTGTCATGTGACATACAACCAGCATCATATGGTTTTAAATAGGGAAAACCTTTAGTGGTTTTGGGGGGAGGACTGAATAAATTGCCAGTGTTGCTTTTAAGGCATCTTTTTGCATTAGATTAAGCAGCTATTGGAGCTAGTGCTGGTAGCTACTGTCATCGGGAAAGGGTGGGCAACACAGGGCAAGGTTTTTTTTGTTTAGATACTTTTAAAATCTACTGAACTTTTGCCAATTTCTCAAGTTTGACACAATTTGTCTGCTAAAGGCAAAGATGAAATGTTCAGTGTTGTTGCCGCAATAATCCTGACATAAAAGGGGGGGAAGGCAGAGCCATGTGGCGACCAAGTGTTTTCAGCAAGCCATAATTCATGTTATTTCATTCCACAGTGATGTTGTGTAAAAGTAGAGGAAGAGGAGGCTAATGTTGCAAAATAAAAGCAATGATCCATGAACAGATTTAACTTCCATCAGCAGAAGCACAATATCCAAGCAGCCGATAGCGATTTTTATGCATTGAGGAGACAAGATGATAGTGAAATGTGAACTGCCATTTTTAGAATGTATCTGAAATTCAAGCACGCTTTCAGAGCTGGTAAATAAAAGGACAAGTTATCTTCAGTGCTTCTTTCACTGGCCATTACAGTAATTCAAACTGGAGATATCTCTGTTTTTGATAATTCAAGTTTTCCAATTTGACAATTGTCTTGCTACATTGTCATTCTATCACGTTGCTTATGATACGTTGCATTTTGATAAGTTCTTCATCAGTCCACATTTGTATAATGGATATCTTTAAGTGCAAAATAGGGAAAACATTGAGTTGCGTAAAAAGGGGGAGATATGTTCATGTTCAATGGGACCAATCTAGTTAAATAAAGGTTTGAAATGAAATGAAATGTTCTCCAAGGTACATAGGACAGAAATGCCCTCTAATAATTATATTTAATATAATCTCTAACAACAGTCAATGTTAGGCTTGGACGGTTTGAATTAAGTTGCACATTTTTCTTATCAATGTATCAAATGTAACAAGACAATGTGGTTTTACTAAGCAGCTGCTGTACTTTTAACCGTTGTGCACAATTGTAATGATTCTTCTTGTTGAAATAACTTTTGTATCTACTCTTCGGTAAACTTGGTGCTTACCATCTGCAGTCTTCTGAAATACCTGAGCACAGAAACAAAAAGCCTGTAGTGGAACCTTCATACTTCATCTGGGATTCATCCAAGTTTCTTTTTCACCTTGATGAGATATTGAGAGGGAAATGATATGACTTTTTGAAAACCTTTCCTATTTTTCTCTCCAAAAATAGTTTCCACTTCTTCCGATCCCCTGCCAAGCTCACTAAATTTCATTTTTTGCCATTTGGCTTGTGAAGACAGATCTGGCTCTGTGGGGCTTTCTGGCAAGAAGGAAACCACAATGTTTCCAAAGAAAAGAAACAGACTCTCAATCCAGGGCAGAAAGTTGTTACCGAGTGACAATGGAAAGAAAGAATCATCATCTTAGCTTTTATGAGATGCAACTTAGGAGTTTACATTTTTCACAGATCAGTCCTTTCTCCTCTAAATACAAAAGCATTCTTTGGATTCAACTTTCTCACGAGGTTCCAGGGGGAGATGTAATTATACGCTGCAGCCTCTTTCATTGTTTGCAGTCACAAACTGACACAAGTTAAAAATAAAATGTCATATTCACTGAAATACTTTGGTCTGCCTCCGGGTATTTTCTTAAACATGTCAAGAAGACAGACTTCTGAAATTAGCGGCCTTAAAATAAAAGGCCTTAATTTTCTACTGCATGTGGCCAAAGTTAGACTTACTTTGGGTCTAAGATTGCAACTCAAAGCAAATGATCACTTGCTACATTGCACACGTTGGGAAGTTAAGATGTTTTAACTGCATGATGATGTTATGTGAGATATATTTGGCAGCAGAAAATGCTCTTTAAAAATGATACAGCAAAGGATTTGAACGTCGCTGATTTGGTCATCGCAATGAAACAGAATCAAGGAAGGTGCACTCTGGGTAATCATTTTTGTCTTAATGGTCCCTCATTCTATCTCAATGACATAGTTTCAGTGTTAACGTCTTGATGACATTACCAGTTCAGGACCCCATCTAAAGTTATATTTCAACACCGTCTACTTTGATTATAAAAATAGCCATGTCATGATAGCCCAAACTAAACTGCAATATGGGAATTTGAATCATGACTAGAATAACCTGATGTGATATTCTTTTGGCAGTGCTTTCAGTCAATCTAATTGGGTAATGTGTTCAACTATGTCTCTGTACTGCACCTTTAATGTAGTGAATTTGGAAGATAATGCATTGCAGTTCATTAAAGTTATATTGTAAACTGCTCAAAAGTTACTTCAGTACTGTTAATGTCTTCAAGATAGGGGTAACAGTCAAATAAAATACCTATAAGACTCTATAACCAAGAGTAGAGGTAATACAATAACCACTTAAAATAAGTAATGGGTTAATAATGAGGCCTAATGTATTTGACATTTAAGTCATGTAGAATTTATGGCCAAGATTAAGTGTTTCATTTATATCCAGGGCTCAAATCTAACTTTGACTTTCTGACGGACTGCTGCGATTCCACAGAATCTTTTAGTTTACTAGAAAGCCCAATTACACGAGAAAAAAAAGAAATACCTACAAAGATAAGGTTGGATTCAAGTTCTTCAAATCAAAAGATTGACTTTGCTGTATAAGACTTTAGATATCAAGTAACAGAACATTTAAGGAGACTAGTAACTCTTCATATTCATTAATATGAGCTTGTTATATTGTCTAATTCAGCAAAATGGAAAGAAGATGACCGCACTGCCATCACCTTGGGGGTTGACTGACCCTTTCAGGTGATCCATTACCACATATTGCCTTCTCCACCAAAATATCACATTCGCAGGCCCATTGCTTGCATTGAGATTGCACATTATTCTGGATGAAATGATCCAAATTAGAGCCCAAATGATCAATAACGGAGCAGTAGCGCAGGGTGAGGGCCGGGAAGTGGACTCTCATAGATCGTAGGTACAAAATGTGCTGTACACCGCAGATGAAAGATTAGCTCAAAGGATCAATTTTCATACTCATCAATAATGCATGACGTATAGATGCTTTTCTTTCCTGCTTACTGACCAAGTGGCTTGCATTATTTGTCATGGAGGAAAAATGTATGTTTAGGAAGTGGAAGGTCAGAATTTAGAGAGGCCCCTAAAGTGCGGCTTGAATATTTGTGACCCGAAAAAACGATGTAATGTTTGTTGGTGGAATGAAGCCATTGGGGAATACATTAATGTCCAGCTGAACTTATAAACTAATGAGGTATATATATCTCATCTAATATTTATCGTCAAGCTGATTTCATTCAGATTCCTTCAGCTAGATGGCAAATATTAGACTGGCTCTTTAAGATTTAATATATTGAGTAACAATTATATCTAATTAAAAAATATAAAAAATGTAAAGCTTTTTGTGATAATTTGTTCAGTTTTTTAACTAGACATTTTTAGATTTATTTAATTATTTTAAAAAAATTATACTTTTGAGATTTAACCATTCATCTAATAATTTTTTTTTTTTTTTTTTTGATATATATATATATATATACTGTATAAATGTCATTGTATGCAACATTAGTATGTGGGTACAGGAAAATATGATGTCGCTACATCAGTGAAAGCAAGAAATTAGGTTGAAGTAGGCATATAAAAAAATATTTTTCATCAACATTAAAGTGTTTCAATGTGTACATGAGCATAAAACCAGCATTTATGCTTTATGTAACGGGTAAAGAATGAATGATGTTAAGTCCTGACAGAGGTCAGAGGTCTGGTGCAGAGGAAGGTGTTCACCCCACCCTTCAACTTTCACAGAGCTGGCATGTAAACACAGCTGAGAAAAACATGCAATAGAGGGTGAGATGAACAGAGTCTGGCCGGTGGAGAGGAGTCCCAACAAGGCAAGATTACACACATCGAGCACAAAACCCAAGCCCCCTCTCTCATAACATCCACCCAGATAACAATGGTCAGCAGTTACTTTGATAAAACCCAGTATTTGTATATGCTTAGACTTACTAAAATTGCAGAGGACATACTTGAACCTGCCCATCCCTCTTTTCTGAAAATCCCTGCAAGTTATTCTAGGAAGCAATGTCGTTTACATGATATCATACAATTATTTTTACATGGCCCTTGGCCCCTAAAATCCTCTTTCCGGTAAAACGAGAGTACATACTTCCAGTATTTGCATTAAATAGGAATGCTCCTGGGTGGTCAATAAACCAGGCGCAGAGCAATGTGTCTAGGTTCTAGTTTCAGCTATAATGTGATTCTAATAGCAGCTACATCCCTTACAAATGGACAGGATGATAAATCCCTCGCAGGCAATACTGTACCACTTCTTTGTTTTGCACATCGCCTCCAATACCGAGTGACATCAATCATGTGATATTTTGTGTGTGCTCGTCTGTGTGCACACAACTCCTGTGGTAAAAATGAGACCCTGCCCATCTGTCTGCTCATCAACTTGAAAGAATAACGCTGATAAATACTTTGGAAAAGTTTACAAACTGGGAACACTTTTACAGTCGTTATCTGTCATGTTTTAAATACCTTTTTTAGAAATCTTTCTTAACTTTGTCCCCTTGGTGAATTTAGAGACAATGCTTTGACTGAAATTAAACACGGACTCAGTGCCTTTCATAGAAAAGCCAGAGGCATTACTCATTTGGAAAACCACGATAATTCTTTTAGAACTTTTCCATTTAAACTTTAATATCAACTCCATAGCATGACATCTAATTTATCATCCCATCTTCAAAGCCTGAAGCATGCAGAGGGGGGGGGGGGGGGGGGGGGGGGGGGGGCTGAACAGCTGTAACTTCAGCTTGTTTGAAGAGCCACGAAGGACAAGGTTGACATAACACTGAAACAATAGGTGGTCGGACTAAAGGGCTTGGCGCAGATCAAGTTGAAAGTCTTTGAGAAGAATATAGAACAATAAATATGAAACATAGATTACATGACACCGTGTGAAGAAACTAGATCTATTTTCAGAAGTCAGGGAATCCCCCCCCCCCCCCCCCCCCCCCTCAACTAAAGTGCTGATTTCAGTTGGCAGACCGTATTAAACAGAATCGAGCACATGATAGATTAGCATTCACTGTGAAGAATAAATCAAGCTTAACTGCGATTTAAGTGATGATCAAGTTTTTCATGAAAAACATCTATACATCTTATTTGACATCCTCGACCAGTGGTCGAAGAAAGTTGCCCGTCACCAGCGAACTCATTTTCCACCAACCCATGAAATTAACTATCCCCCCCTCAAGAGTTGTGTTTGTGCAAAAGCTTGGAATGTCCATTTCCAAAATCCCTGTAGCCGAACTTCATTCTGACTTCTCTGGTTTGTTATCGCTAAAGTGATTAATAGTCATTTTTTTTCATTTCACTTTCAAATGATTAACAATTGTCCGCACTGGAGACAGAAATATAACGTATCAATGGTAACACGCATACTTAATGACTTCCTTATGCACATGGAAAAATGACTAATCCATTCCATTACATCTTAAGGCAATTATTGGGTAACCACGTCAAATATCCCTGTCTTTGCTAAATCACCAGCGCAAACAGTCAAACATGCACAATTGTAATATACCAATTTACCATCGCATGCTTTACCTATGAATGTTGATGATTTTGTTCCCACTCGGGCCAATGATGAAAGATTTATGGTGACTGTACTGAGTCGGTTAATTACTTGGAACATCTTACAGAACCGATTCAAGCCTCTAATCCCACATGATAGGAGACTCAGAATATTGCCACTGCTTTATGGGGTAAGACGCATGTGGGAAAGCAGCTTAAATGACGTGGTTGTGGTTGCATTGCCATACATATGTGATGATTTGGTGGCATGTTGGAGGAGCCATTAGTGTAGAGCTCAGTGTTAGCCATGTGTCAGAAAAAAAACAAGATCAAGAGTGTACATGGATAGGCTGGGATTTGCAAACAAACAAAAGTATTGGAAAAAAATGATATTCCCACAAGAAGCTCAAACTCATCCCAAATAGATGTTTTGATGTTTCAATGAAGCATCAAAAGTAAAGCTCATGTCGGTACTAAAGGAATTATCTGGTGTTCACCAAAGTCAGCAGGATTCGTTCTCTGGGGAACATGAATAGATTTCAACAAATTGGTGGACCGGCAAACCAAGATGTTCGTCGTTAAAGTCGTTTAGTTAAGGCCCTGACACACCAAACTGACACCAAAGAACACGTCCCGACGGAAAACGACTGTTGTGTCTCCTCACGTCTCCTGCGTCTTGGCCATGTGTCGCACTGGAACACACCGCAAAGACTTCAGCCGACGGCCAAGTGGCACGTACGAACTGCGCATGCGTGAGTGGCAATAACTCTCCTTACCAGCAGGCGGCGGTAGTGTGTATTCGTCATTCAAAAGAGGCAACAACTGGAAGACAGTCTGCGTGATACACCGAGAGAAGAAGAACAGACTGCGTGATATAAACAAACAACCAATAGCGTGCGAGTTCCATTTCTGGTTTCTTCATTCCAGATCGCCATGATGAAAAAGAAAGTCTTGCGTCCAGATGAGAAGAAAATGAAAAAGAATAGCCGTCTGTGTGTGCCATCTTAATCGTTTGTTTGGGTCCCTCACTTCCGTTTCGCTTCTCATGCACTGATTCGCTAAGCTGAACAGCCAATCAGAGTGATTTATAGCCGACAGCTTCCCGATTCAACATGTCGAATCGGCGGCGGAAGGTGTCGGCACGGCGGTGCGGGACACACCAATCTGAGTACGGCGACAGGACGCTCATCGACGGCCAGACATCTATCGACGGCCAAAATCGGGTTGGTGTGTCCGGGCCTTTAGCAATGCTGAAAAAACCTGCTTATTGTACAAAATAATGTTAAATATCACAGCGGGACAGAAAGTCTAAGGCTTGCTTTTAATTTATGATGAACAATAAACTGTAGCATATGTTTATTTAGAGACCAGACTGCGGGCTAAGTAGATCTTTAAAGGAAAATACACTTTCTCTAAATAGTCTTGATAAAGCAAAGTCAAGCTCGCTGCATAATAAACATCAACATTCCTCATTGATGGATGGCAGGGTGGTTGCATGCGTGGGAAAGCATGTCCATATCTTGGCAGCTTTGACTAAGGACTGGGGAAAGCCATGAGGAGGGATGACCTCTTCTCATGCAATGGCACATTCCTGCCATAACTAAGTCGAAACAGGCCTGGGATAACTATAGCAAGCAGCGTGGAGGAGACGGGGGTCACAGCTTGGGGAGATTTAGGGGAGTCAGCCACCCACTCCTCTTTAACCATTTCGAATAGGCTACCTAAATCCACCGAGACTCCCACTGGTCCTGTGTGGTTAATGGTGTCAAGCTGACGTCATTTTACTAGTTGACCTCTGTTCCATAACCTGGTCATGGAAAGAGAAAGCAAGGAGTTATTTCAGAGTTGTTTCGATATAGGCCAGAAGACTAATTGTCTTGAATTTAAACTCTGGGTTTATTAAAGGAACGTTACGAATGTATCAGGTAAATTAGGATATTCAAGTTATTACAAATACTTTATACCAGGGCTATTCAATTACACATTCAGTTGGGCCAGATTTTATAACTACAAAATTCAGTTGGGCCAGACATTCAGCGGCCTGTAAAAAGCGGGTAGTGACACATTTTAAACCAACACATATTACTGCGATGAAAAACATGCAATTTTTATTCATTGTTCATCTAACAAAGGTACATCAAAAAGTGCATAAAAAAACAACAAATTAGTTCTCATTTAACAGAATCTGAAAAAAGTGCACATTTGTAGCATTACATTTGTTTGCTTTAGAAGTCAAATATTCAGGCTATTTTCTTTTAACCAGGCACATCACAAAGTGCATTTAATGAATACAATAATAGCAGTCTTAATAAATGTCCTCACATACAAAGAAAACGGCTAAAGAGCTCCAATGCAACACAAAGAGGTAGTACTGTAGCAATACTATTTTTTCACTTTTCAAGTAATAACAAAAATAAATCATACGTTTTGGTCACATTTGACCCAGACACATTACAAAGTGCATTTAAATGAATACAGAAAGAACTGTCAAACCCTTCAGTGCACAAACCCATAACGAGGGATACGGGTAACTATATGAATGAATACCACACTACACGTCTACTATAGTAAACTAGGTGCTTACTATCACCTCATTTGTGATTTGTCATCGCTGACTTTCTCAATGGGAGAAGGGACATTTTTTGTTTTGAACAAGGGCAGTGATTTTTGGCTCATAGGATGTCAATGCAATCCTAAGACATTGGTGAAGAGTGCTGTCAGTCAGGGAGCAGCGAGTGCTACTTTTGATTGAGTGTGTGAAAAGCTTGATTCACATGTGTATGTTGATCCAAATATACTGAGCACACAGATCGCTACTTTCTGAACGTTAGGGAACTGCTGTTTTTTGACATCACTCCAAAACTTCGGTGGCCCGTTAGTGCGCTGCATGTCAATAAGTTCCCGTGTATATTTCCCCTTGTCGATGCAGGGGACCACTTCCTTTGCTCTGGTTGATACGTCCCCCTCTATTGCAACAGTGAAGGGGTCTCTGGCAAAACCCATCACCTCTGTGGGCAGAGCAAGTCCATCCAATCGACCGGCAAAGTTCTCTTTCAACCTCGCAATGAAATCTGTCATCACATCCGTGATTTGTGCCGGAGATGTGTTGTGTTTGGGGAGCGTCGGAAAATGCAGCATCCGACCCGTGCTCAAGTCGGTCGCGAAAAGGTCCAGCTTGACTTGGATCTGCTCCACAAGATCAAAGACCGTTTTGTCTCTGTTTACGCTTCAGAGTTGAGAGAGACATGTTTTAGAGTCGCTATCATAGGACCACCGTTACTAGCACCACAAGATGCACTTTCAAAAAACGTGCTGCATTGTGGTTTGGTGGTTTCTATGCAAGGCGGAGTGTTGCGTTCATGGTCTGTACTAGTGTAGGAATTTGGCTATGGGAGGCTGGGCCACTCGGGAGTTGGTTCTGGGCCGCATCTGGCCCGCGGGCCGCCAGTTGAATAGGCCTGCTTTATACTATTGTTCCGTCTAATTATTTCAATTTTTTGACACATGAATTGCTAACTTATCAAACTAAAACTTGACTTTTGTAATTATATAATAAAACCTGAATAAAAAAAAGGAATTAACAAGATTTGTAACTCCATTAAGCTTGTGTTGAACCTCTGTGGTGCCCTCTGATGAATAGTGAAACGGAGCGGACAGCTGACCCATAGATCATTGGATATTGATGTTTCAGACTTCTGTGACTCCCTTGGTGAAATTCACTTTCCCTCTCCGAGGTGCTCTGTTGGGAAATCCGACAGCTGCTGGTTTCACTTAGCGGTGCCTTCAGGGAAAGTCAGGGATTGAGAGAAAGTAAGAGAGTGATGGAAATACATGTTCCAGACACCCACTCTTTTATTGATTTGCACTGACCTTGGCTGCATTGACATGATGGGCTCCAAGGACGAACCACTCACCAAGGTCTATCTTTTTCCACTTTTCCACTACATTTCCTGAAAGTTAGAGACTTAATTGATTCAAGCCTTATCAATGATGTCCTAATGGGAACACTCAACATTGTTTACTCCTGGAGCAAGATTGCAAGGGCACTTTTAGTCAGCATTGTTGAAGTGGTAACTCTAGAGAGTAAAAAAAGGCAGAGCACATCCTAATCCATTTATCAAGGACAATAACAGCGGGGAAATGCAGCGATCAATAAGCAGAGTAACCTAAAGAGCTTCCATGAGTCAACAGTGTGTAATCTTGATGGATCTATACATATACACTGCCAGTCAATACACACAGACGTCCAGAGTGGTCCTGAACTCCACAGGGACATATACGGTACACTTGGCCTATGTAGCAAAGCCACAAGCAATTAAACAGAACATACAAAGCCAGGTAAAACTAACAGCCCCTACACACGGCGGCGTGCGTTGCCGCTTCAACGCTTCTGCTCATTCACTTTGAATGGGGTGACTTCACGATTCGCCGAACTGCATTGTGGGAGAAAAGCGTAGCTTCTCTCGCGGTGCTCGCTGCAAAAGTAGAGCGATGTTCTACTTTTGACGCCTCGACGGAGGCGTCAGCCAATCGAATCATATACCAGTACAAGCTCTAGCCAATCAAACCACGTGCTTGTGTGTCCGGGGCGGGAGATTCATGTGATTGGTTGTTGGTCGAGTTTCAGTCCCCCCCGCCGGCAAGCGACAACACACGCCGCCGTGTTTAGGGCCCGTGAGGGTGAACAAATGTAGCTTTATTTGAAGCAAAATCAGATATTCTACCCAGATCAGATGAAACTGGAAAGATCTTCATGTCTTTCAATACAAAACAGTTTAGGCATCTTACATTGCAAATGTTATTAGTTAAGTGTCAAAGGATTTAAGGAAATATGCAAGAAGAAAATGAAAGAATTTGCACTTTAAAATATATCTCGGTCAGAGCCGGGGGACTAGATGTACTGCCAATGCATGTGTTATACAATCTAAAACGTTCAATTGGTATTCTGTTTGAGTTCTTCATTTTGCTTCATCATAAGCGGCTCAACGTTAGACTGCAATCCCAAGGTGAGAAAATATTGTTCTTGTTTCAGTGCTTTATACAAGTCCCTCAGATATTTAGGACAGTATATTGCAATTTTCAGATGTTAAGTGTCTAACTCTTATCCGGACAGCTATCTATAGTAGCCTGGCTGTCACCTGTTCACCTATAAAACATATTTTGTAATTAAGACATATAGTAAATAATGAAGGCTTTGAAAGACTAATCATTTGACATAACGTACTATTACGTTTCAGATACTAGCTTATAGAATTAGAAAAAAAAGGCTGAGGTTACAGTAAAGTGTTTACATTGCATTTGTTCTAACAATCATAACCAAGGGATTCTGTGAGTTGGTGGGCCTTGACTTGAGCGGTTGTTCGTTGTGTGTTGATCTGGATTTTACTGCATTTGTTCTTACAAAGAAAGCTGTTGGAAATGAAGGAATGAATGAAATGAAACTCATTTAGGGGGCATTTTAGCACAGCTTGTTTAGAATTCCCCTGAATCGTTTATATATAGAATATAAGCAAACATATATAAATGCATCTATATCTATGTTGTCAAGGCAAGTGACTTTATCAGGCTCTCAATTTAACAATCTATCAGTATGATTTAGTAATATGCAAACTGTGCTCGTTTTCTTTAGAGTATAAATGTTGCCAGCATTGATTTGCATTCTCAACCGAAGCACTAAGAGCTTTGCCCAGAAGCAAAGAGACTTTTAATTTCTTTAAACAAAATCATAAAGTCTTTCTTACAAATGAATCCTTTGTTTCTTCCTATGCAATCTCTAATGAAGGCGTCAATAAATACAGCACAAATGATGGCTTTTGCATCGTCTCTGACTTAACCACTGCTGTCATCATATATTCATGGATAATTATAACCCCAGACACCACCATCCTCAGAATCACTAATGAAGTTCCCCAGAGGAAATCAGGCAGAGATGCGGAAGCCACATTCTTCCATCCTCTTGAACACACTGAAGTTAATGACCTCGCTATCAGGGAATCGGCATTTAGAGGATAATTACGTCAAAAACAAACCCACTTAAATCATCTCCCCTAAAAAATCCCCCTGATCCTCCACGAGACAGGATGGCAGGGTCCGTCAGCTGGAGCCTGTGAACACAGAGCGATGTGTGGCGGCTGGCCCACACTCAGAGAGATTGAAGTCCAATTAAGCTCAAGCAATTTCAAAATCCATCGAAATACAATTTGGGGATTTCGCTTGGGAACTAATTGGGACATCATAAGAAATCTCTCAGTGCACTTTGCCAATAAAAGTTAGATCACACACACACACCTAATACCCCTTGCATTAAATATTGAACTACTATAGCTAGGGTATTGATTATTTAGTTTGAATTTTTTTTAAAGTGGACCTATCATGCTATTTTTAGGCAATAGCATAGGTCTCAGATATATACAAATATATAAAAAACATGTTTATGAAGTGTTTTGCTCAAAATACCAAACAGATCACCCATTCTAGCCATGCCTCATATCCCTCCATTTCACTTCCTGTTTCAAAAGTGCTGATTTGGGGTATAAAGCTTTAAAAAAATTAATTGATACAAAAAAAGGAGGGGGCTGAGCTCATGCGGGACCCGGCAGCTACTGTCTAAACTAAATACTGCCGTGATGAAACGCCATATCATGGATTATCAAGGATTATTTCTGAAACAGAAATTGTTATTCTAACAGTCAAAGGCTTTCTCTCTTGCCGGTTATACCACAAGGTGAGTTCCTTTTCATTTCCTGCATCTTCACACACATGCTCTCCAGGACAGGTTAGCTCTGAGTGTTAGCGATGCTAATGTAAACATGCACCGACCATATTACGTCCAAAACAGTCGGGCATTGTTTCTGATAGCAACGTTTCTGATAGGGGCCGTGGGTGTAAACCCAGCCTACATTTCCGATATTACGTCCGATCGGACGCAAATCTCGATCAGCTCCGTTGTAGCCCCGTTTTTAGAGATTTGGGTACGGAGGAAAATAGAGAGGGTTTTATTTTCTGATGCTGCGTGAGTTCCCCGACACACCGGGGACACATATTTATGTATAAAAGACATCAAAAAGTGCATTTTGCATGATAGGTCCCCTTTAAGTGAAGAAATCATGTATACAAATTGCATTAAAAGCTAAATCTGTAATGCTAATGAGTTCAGCACTTTTAAACCTTATGACGTGCACTAAAAGCAATTTATTTTACATTTTCTTTACATGGCGGATTAAAATACAGTCGTAGAAAAGCAAACACACTGTGAATTCAAAATAAAAAATGTATTAATCTAAAAAGTATTCATATCATATAATGCAAATATCGAAATATAGATGCACACAAATAGATGAATGGCTCTTGGAAATGCTCCATACTTTGCACGAAATGTAGAACAAATTCAAATGACATCTACCTTAGAAACTGTCTTCCTGTAGCAACATGAGCAGAGTATCTTTGCAAGACACAACAAAAGGCAAAACAAAGCCGAAATGTCAGTGAGGAGGAGGAGGAGGAGGAGGAAATATGTATTGTCAATGTGAAATAGAACAGCAATGACAGCCATGTTGGCATCAGATGCAGAGGGACTTACTGAGACTAAACCTCAGACAACATAGCAGTCTCACACGTCAAAGCACGAGTTAATAATAACTACCAAAACAGAACAAAAACAAAACATGGCTAGAAATAGCTGCTGAGCTTTGTAGGTGACGTGAAGCTAAAATTTTGAAATACTTCGTTCATGAAGTCAGAAGTGATGAAATCATTTCCCAGCAAGAGAAAAAGGAGTGCACACTAAAAATATGTTTTTCCCCGTAACGATTGAATCATTTGAACTTCGACATGTAAAGTATTCAGTTACATAAGAATATATATTTAATGCTCTTAGCATGTTGTATTACACCCAAAATAATGTATATTTTCATTGTAGTACAAGGAATGTGTAAGGAAAGAAATGTGTTTGACTATGACCTCTCCTTTAGTCACGGGTACTATAACAACACAATGCATGCTGGGCTTCTCAGTGTGAGCCGAGATGGGGAGACTTTACTTACTTAACAAATGTTTTCTGGAAAGCCTCACAATAATAAACACAGACACAAATCTGTACCCAGACCCAAGTTAACAGGGTGAGGGTGAGCAGTTTGACAAATTTGACTGCTTTGTAATTGTTCCCCTGTGCCAAAGCGTGAGAATACTTGTTACAAAAAGATTTATAGAGGGGCAGGCACAAAGTCAAGGCTGTGAGGACAGAAACCAAACACACAATATGCCCATTACGTCTCCCTGTGCAAAGATGACTAACCCTGTGTAGACTATGACTATTTGAAATATGATGTCAGGTCAAAGCTATCAGAATGAATAACACATCACAACCAGGATGTCGGAATAGTGAGGTTGAAGTAGTCCATGTATTGGTCTTGCTGTTGTTGTGATGTTGTATGTGGTTGGAGGCTTTTACTACAGTTTATTTGAATAACAAAATGTTCCTAATTAGAGATGTCCCGATCCGATCACGTGATCGGGGCCGATCACGTGATTTTGAAAAGATCGGAATCGGGAGGAAAAAAATCGGGGATCGGATTTAAAAAAAAAAAAAATTATAAATACTTTTTTTTAATTTTGTATTCAATGTTACAAAACAAAAATGACCATGTTCAAGTCTTAAAGTCATCCTGAGGCCTTAGTTTTGGTTTCAAATGACACAACATCATGTATGTGTTGCTTCTTTGGGGCTTGTTTTCATAGACCTGGTTGCTTATTTCTCTCAAATCTGGCAACAGAGTGGACAGGGCGCAGTGTCTAATTGTAGCAGTCAGCTAACGAGTACTGATAAGCTTTATTTAGTTTTGATCCAATGCTGCACAACTGAACTGATCCAATGCTGCTGTGAAAGAAAGAAGCTATATCCATGTTGGATAGAATATCCAATTTAAATTAAAAAAAATAACCTTAAGGGACAACTTGAATGCTTTTTTTCTTCTTTTTTTCTCTAAATGCATTGCATAAAGATCGGATCGGGAAAAATCGGTATCGGCAAATTGTCAAAATCAAATGATCGGAATCGGATCGGGAGCAAAAAAAGGTGATCGGGACATCCCTATTCCTAATGTCTTTACAGGCCCACATCAGCAACAGTCCCCAAATCAGCCAAAGCTCATAAAAAAGAAGAAAGGGAAAACTTCCTCAGCACATACAAATGTGTAAAATTAAATATAAGTACTCAGTTTAATGCAACAAATCTAACTTCAAATTCAAATCTGACATAGCTGTTTACAATATATATTACTGACGGGATAGATTGAGACGTCAAGTTAGATTTGTTTAATTTGCAGACTTACTGCAGAACAAATAATAACTGATAACAAAAGTGACTGTGCTTACCTTGCAGGTTATGCAGCTCCTTGTTGTCGGGAGTGTTTTCGGTCTGAGAGCAGCAGAAGTTGCTGATTCAGACGACGCCACGGGGCATCTTGGGGCTGCAGCCAATGTTCCTGTAGACAAGAGGCGAGAGGGGGGGGGGGGCCGATGTCAGCTTAATGTCACCCACCATCAAGTGCTAATGGTGAGCTCCTGCTCATCAGAAGTCACACACATACAGGCTAATTAACAATAATGGATTTATTTTAAGAAATGACAACGAAACTGACATTATTTGTGTGTGTCCACATTTAAATCAAGAGAAGCTCAGAACATTAATAATCCACCTTTGTACAAAATGTCCAACATAAACGCTGATGACCACTTGAGGGAATATTTTGGTATCAAATAATTATTATATCCACATTGTATAATTGAAACTGAGACCAGCTGATGCATAAGGGAGAAATAGGTGTCATCGTTTTTCATCGCAGACAATTGGCCCGATATTTGACATTTCAATGCCTCGGCTTTTGCTACCACAGAAAAATAGGACATCATAACATTTAAGAAACAATCTTTATTATACCCAGTTTGTTCAAATGAAATGTATTTTGTAACATTTAAATATTGTTTTAAAAGCCTTTTAAGCCTGCTATACAACTACAGAATACTAAAGATATTGGTAGCATTTCTGCCTTTTTGACGTCTGTTACTCTACTCTAAGATATGACAAGCAGAGCAGAACAAACAAAAACATTTAGCCGGCTCAAAATTGATGCGGCAAGGCAGATAAACATCTGCCACTTCCATTGTAGAGCGTCGTCTCATTTGCCAATTTACATTTTAAGAACTTAAATATCTAGAGACTTTATAAGTCTCCGTTGGAACCCTGCCCTATACAAAGCACCATCTAAGAACGAGCCTCAAAGCACTGCTCCCTCCTGATCTCCATTCACCAAACATTCACCCAGTCACAGAGCCACTGTGCATTCATAATGCCCACAGAGGAACCATTGCAAAGTCAGCCTCTGATCAACTTTTACGTCCCAATTCTCATTAAAAGCTATGAGTCATCAGAAATTAGACATGAACCACTCCCCTGCCCTAAATTCATCGCTGCAGGCCTGGCATTCAGGTCTCAGGCCAGAAAGCCAGCTATATAAGGAATTGTTAGTGTTGAGTCCAGCTAGCGGCTCTTAACTATTACAGCCAAGAGTTTAGAGGTGGGGAGTCTGTTTACACAGAAAGACTTTAGATTTTTTGTTTTAAGAGGGTCCACTTGCTAAACATGACTCGGGCTTTAATGTATAATCCAACACTAATATTGGCTGCCAGAGGTAAGAGGATGGGGGGGGGGGGGGTGAACAGAATGTTAGTGTGGAGACATGCAGGTGTGATGTGTGAGTAAAAACATCCAACTTGATGCAATTCTTGTGATTTAGTATGATCTTATTTATATAAAGTGGTTTGCAACTAGTGCCATGCTGAGGAATGCTGGTAAAGGAAAAGCATACACACAGAGAGTGACAACATCTAAAGAAAACAGGAGACTATCAGATCAATCCTAAAGAAAGTCCAAAAAGAACCCACATCTGACAACTAAAAAAAGAAGAGAGAAAAGTGTAATATGTCAAATCAGGCCAACCCTCCCCTGGGCTCCAGGTTTTAGCCGGGACCACTTCCTTCCTCTGGCTCTGATGTATTTCTACGCAGGCAGATAGCTAAACAGCAACATATGTCCCTTTATGGCAGTTAAGCGATGGTAATCAGGGCTGATATGGAGCTGAGCGCACAGAGCTACTGCTACTGCGATGCAAACAGTTTTATTGCATCCCAACAGCACTCATGCAATTTGCACCCACTCATTGAGCTGTGCCTATTGCAATGCCTCCACAGGCTCTCTTGGTTTACAGGCTGCTGCTACGATGCCATGATGGACAACTTTCATGCATAGTGTCTGGGAAATGATCAGCAAGAGTCTGAGTCGACCTGTCAGGAGTGGAGAGAGTATCAGATTTGGAAGGTCGAGCCGTGAGCCTTGGGCAACTTGCACATGCAAGGCCTTTGATCTTCAACTCAAACTCAGCCTAAAAGATCCCTATGGGAAGGAAACATACCAAGCTCAACAGAACCTGAATCAAAGACTGCATGATATGAGCCCTCAAACCACAATGACATTATTGGTCTTGGCTGGTTTGTAGAGCAACAGAAAGTTTCAAAGACATCGACATGTTGGATTATTACCATCCTGTTCAGTTAGGATTGACCATGACAAAGAAATATGGTTTTAAGAAAATTGTGAAAAAGGTATAGGAGGAAATTGTCAGGAAGTTGCTTTTGGGAATTGTTGAAATGAAAGGCAATTTCTTAAATTCTTCCCTTGACAAACATTGTTATTGGGCCAAGACTCTGTTTTGGTGACCCACTTTTGCTCTATTTCTGTGGCAAACAAAGCAATGTTTTGAAATAATAAGGATATTTTCAGACTTTGAATAACAACAACAGAGAGTAACAGTGTGCTCGTAGACATTCATAAAATGTTCTGGGTTTCATATGAAATGCGCAGATGTTTCCTTCTCTTAGCTATGCAGCTAGATTGGTTTTGTTTGCAGCCTAATGGCGCTCTTCCACTGCAACACGTAGCACGGTAGTTCCGGCTCAGGGCTACTATTTCACCTTTTCTCTTGCCCTCCAAAATCGAGGTTCTTACCGGGCCAACAACCGGGCTGAATATGCTAAACTAGTGACGTAAACACTCTCGACTGCTGAATGGTCAGAGAGAATAGCTGCCAAGGGAGCTACAACGACAACAAAATGAACATATTTTACCCTGATTTAATTGTAATACACGTTTTAAAATGATGCCGAAGTAACAACATACTGATACCGGTCTGCAGACAAGACGGCAGGCGAAAAACCTTTTAAAATACGTGTTTTTTTTTAATGGAGATCGGATCGATCAAGCTAACGTTGTATAACGCAGCATAAAGTGAGCCTGCCTACCAAGGCCTAACCATACCGTACTAAGCCGTGCTAGGTCTTGCAGTTGAAAAGCGCCATAAGTGGGCTGAGAGGCCACAGGACGGGCAGAGGTCTGTTTGCAACGGCCCATGGAGCGTGTCTTCAGGCCAAGACCTTTTTCCCAAGACAGCGACCACCAGGACTTCTCCATGACCTTTCCAAGAGCTGGGAAGGTTTTTGAATTGCAGATTGAAAGAGAAAGTCTTACAGATTATTTTGCTGCAAAAGAAGAAGTTGCAAGTTTTTGTTATCTAGGATGTGATGTTCAAATCCAGTGTGTACAAAGATCTAAAGTGCTTTTAACCAACAACTAGCTTCAGGGTGTGTGAATATAACTGGATCAACATTGGAAAAAATATGGATACAAAAAGACAAAAGACTCGATTGAAACCAAGCCCAACATAAACCACTCTGTCTCCATGGTAAAGGGATTGTATCATGACTCAAGCATTTTGAGGATAAATGCAGTCTGGGTTTGCCGTGACAAGTGACTGATGGGATGTAATGTTTGTGAAAGAATAAGCATGCAAGCCAAAGCGACGAGACAAATGACTGGAATGGAGAGCTACCCTGTAGTACGTGAGCCATGATGTCATTCATTGGAGACAGGGCAAAATAAGGCATCCGTACTGATCCAGAGCAGAGGGCTTGCATCACACTTAAATGCCATCAGACTCTACATTTAAACATGAGTCAATATTGCTAACTTGGAGGACAGGAAGGGACATCTCCTGCATACAACTACATAACAAGATCCTCCATTGTCAATCTGTTTAGGGTATGTTCTTTATTCCTTTGTCTTCTGCCAATAGACTTTGAAATGATTTCCATTATGACTGTTTCTTCTCTAAACTCCCTAATTTTTTCTTGCGCTTTCTCCATGATGCGGTAGGCCCGCTGTTCATCTCCCAGGCAGGCAGCTGGCTCTACATCAGACACATGCGAGGACAAAGGGGAAACTCCAGATTTTCGTGGTGAGGGCAGCCACCCGTAGCAATGCTCAGTGGGATTTCATTTGTTTATCGTTGGCACAAATTGCGGTAAACTCGCAAAACTCTTAAAGCTCCAGTTGGTACAAAGAAAACAGAGAACAGGTTTAGACAGAAAGACACAAACTGGCCATTGGCAGCAAGCCAAATATAACTAATAAAAGAGTGATGTAAACTCAATGGGAAGGCTTAAAGACATCACTCAGGATCAAGATCACACTCCCTGAGGAAAGCTATTCACGTACATAGGGGGCACAGTGTTGCAGTTTTATTGGTGCCCTGAGGGGTGTGATGTAGTCAGCATTTTGAGTCTGTTTGTATAGAATTGAATTCACACTTCAGGCTGTTGTAAAGCTAATCATGATTATAATCTCCGTCTTCAAAGCTCCGTGTTTCACTTTACCATTTCTGTAAATCCCTGTGGCAGCGTTTTCTCAACAAAGTGCTGACATGAGCGTTAAAACTGATATTTTGCAGGAATCCCTTGTTCAGGATGACCTAATGAAATGAGAGGCCTGCGAAAGAGCAATGATAGTGATTTTGAAGCAGTG
>NC_136903.1:9725607-9768556 GCF_949606895.1 Notothenia rossii | reverse complement strand
TTAACTGCTTTGGAATACTATCACTGTTTTTACACCCGTTTGACATCACTAATGGCACTATAAACAGACATTATACCACCAGCTGGGACACTTCACAGTGAAATAAGTTATATCATTAATTTCTTCAATTTCAATCTCTCTTGAGAGCTCTTTCCACCCCAAAAGACCACTTGCTTTTCCTGATGCCAATAGAGCAAACGTAGAAAGGGTTTCCTCTGATCTTTGCAGAGTCCCCATCACGTGTGGGAGCAGGTGTTCTCCTTCAGCACTCGTCAGGAAGGAGATGTACTGGCACAAGGGAGGAACATGCAAGCCAGAATAAACGCACGTGTATATTTTCATCATTTACATATTTTCTGCTTCAGAAAGGAAACTAAACACGCTTTGAACATTTTGCCGAAACTCCTCCTTAATGTGTAACAGCGCCAGAGGAGAGAGAAAAAAGTGTTTGAACAATTTGACTAAGCAATATGCTGTCCCACCACTGGGCCATATGAAATGAATTTAGTTCTGGAGCTTGTTGTGCTGGAGTGTTGTTCGCTAGCCTGATACTCAGTGTGCGCGTGCACAGCCACTGTTCCTGTCAGTCAACAGTCCGCTGGATCATAGCGCTTGTAATTACTCCTCCTCCTCCTCCTCCTCCTCCTCCTCTTCCTCCTCCCATGGCCCAGATCTACTGGCTGAATGCCAATATCTGGGCAGGACACCCACCTGCTGCCACAATGACACACTCACGCACAAGCAAGCAGTCAGTTCAAACACGGAATCCACAAACTAATCAGAATTAAAAAGTCCATGCGCTCCTTCACACCATTCTCAGACAGACGCCTCTCATTCTCCACGAACGACCGGCCAGGACCCCCGTTGGCCCACCAGCCTGATATAGCTGTGGCATTGGCCTGGTGTATGTGAGGGTCTGGAGGAATGGGTGTGTTTGTTTTCGTGCCATTTCGCTATCCATGTTATCCAGATCATGTCACGCACCAAACAACCAGCGCTTACACAAACCGGGGGGGGGGGGGTAAGTAATTGTTAAGGAGATTCGGCACGCACCAATATTGCTAATGAGATCACTGTATGGAAATATGTGTGTGTGTGTGTGTGTGTGTGTGTGTGTGTGTGTGTGTGTGTGTGTGTGTGTGTGTGTGTGTGTGTGTGTGTGTGTGTGTGTGTGTGTGTGTGTGTGTGTGTGTGTGTGTGTGTGTGAGACAGCAACAGCAGTTTGACAGGTAATTTGAGATATGCCCTCTCTCTCTCTCTCTCTCTCTCTCTCTGTGACTTGGAAATGGAGTGACTGACTGTGCACATTTAATTTGAGCAGCACCAACCGGATTATTTGCGGAAAAGAGTCCTGCTGTGTCAGGCAAGGTCAGGCAGCGGATGTTTGTTTACAAATGATGAAGCGGTTAATGCTGGGATGCTTTTTTACCATGAATGCTGTGTAATGTCTTAACCACCTTGGACATCCAAGTGAAAGACTGAAGGGGTACCGATTGTTTCTGTTTGCCAGTAAATTGACTTTGTTCTCAGTTCCTATCGAATCGAAATACAATGTTCAATGCCAAAGATGTAAATAATTATTAATCATATTACCGAGTACAAAAATGTCGATCTATAAATCAGTTCAGTTAGCCTACAATAAGGCTGCTGATAAAAGAAAGATTTAACCTGTTTTGGGCATGGGTTGTTGTTGCAGCTGAGCAGCTTGTTATGCTCACCACAGCTCCCCCGCACGCAAGGCGCTTATCTTGTCAGTTAACGCTTAATGATTGGTAAATATCGGCTATCTGTCAGAAAGAAAATCTAAATCAGCATCCCTTATCAATACTGAACACTTTGTGGTCAAAGCCGACCTGCACTATTGAGCTTGGCGCTAATTTTAAAATCTAATTCACTCAATCATGTCTGGGTTAGCACTAATTCAATATTCAATTTTCTACTAGAGTGACACGAAGTTGCCAGGTTATAAAGGGGAAACCTAACGAACTGCATCATACAGCAGTGTTTCTGAACATGTATGCAGTTCAATGAACACACTCATTGTTATTTTGTTTTTTTTAAAGTGAACATTTCAACGTTTCTAAAAAGGACAGTTATGATAGACTGCAGAGTCTAAAACATATGAAGATACAATATGAATGTTTGTCCAACATTTATCCAATAAAGATTGTTGTCACTAAATAATAAAACCTAGGAAGTCACCAAGTAATCTTACAACTAGCATAGCCATCTTCACAACAACCTTTTGCTTACAGTGTTTAGCTCTTTAACATAATGCGTGAAAAATGGCAACCACTGCAGTTTAATAGCCCCGTTTCGGTGAAAAGACGACACAAATCTTTCCAGTGAGAAAAATAATGGGCCACTGTTTTAGGAATTTCATTGAAGTGTGACACGGCCTGATCATGTAGTGTTGAGGTTGTGCAATCACCAGGTAGAATATCTACCGCGGACAGCTGTTAAACCCTTGTGTACTAATCCAGCTTTACTGTGCAGCCTAATGCAACAACACATGTCATATATTCATAATGGTACTGATAATAACTGTCTATCCTACTATGGGTTTTTGTGACCTTAAACAAGGGTTAGGCCAACGGGAATTGGGTTCATGTCATTATGTTGGCTTAATGGTTTTATGTTTTTATGGTGTGACATGGTAATATAAAAGTGATTAGATTGTAGCTGCACCTCACTGGCAGGAAGTATTTCTGTCAGCTTCTACAGTCCAAGACAGCACAATGTACCCAATCACCCAAATCAGCCAAAGCCAAGCCAAAGGGGTATTAAAGAGGTCCCTGTTTATCACTGAATTAGGACAAGGTTAGAAAGGGCCGTAAAAAATCCAAGAGTTTTACTGTAAAAACAAGCGACAAGCAGCAAAGCCTTTCTAAATGTCACATTCAGGAGAAAATAGGAGTCATGTTGACCTAGTTTCCCATTCTGAACAGAGGAGGAATGGCTTTTATACATTTGAAGTGTCAGGAAGAGTCATTCATAAGTGTGGATTTGAAGAGAAGCGCCACATCCATCTCATCTGCAATGTATGAGACCTCTATAATCCACTGGGCTTTGTCAAGATGCAGATTAGGAACCGTATTGAATATTAAGACCATACAGAATACATCTACATACCTCAAAGAAAAATCAGCAAAATCAAGCTCCAAAACTCACAGTTTATAAAGAATATCTCTTTTTGCAGATAATGTACCCGATTACATAAGGAAAAACTCAAAAAACCTACCATGTTTCATTCTGAAAAGCTTCAGATTAATGTAGGAGATAATATCGAGGCATGTAAGTGGCCCCTATCCAGCCGTGTAATCTCCAACAGCAGGCAGAGCTCAGGTTCACCGCGGTAAACAAGGTATGTCTGACAGACTTCAGCACAACACACGGAGCATTAGTTATTTTAGGATGCAGGCTGAGTCCACGAGAGTTGGTGAGGTCAAAACTTGGCCAAAAGCAAGAACCCCTCTGTGCTTTTAACACATCTGAGTAAGCCAGAATTGTGTTGCCTCCCTATAGCCACATCCAGTCAAAGAGGCTTTGTCCTAACTCAAACAAATACTTGTGTAGAGAGATCACCGCAGACACTTCAAGGGAGAATTATCCTGCTGCCATATATGGACTTCCATACACTAGAGCAGCTAGAGATCATGTAACACTGATTTTTCAACTCAAACTGCTTGAATATCTCAAAATGCAGGTAACACTTTATATTAAGGTACATTTATTCACCATGTTAATTAAAATATTAGAGACTTCACTTTAAAATAGGGAATTCTGAGTTAGAAATACCACGTTTTTTGTTATTTTGATACCATTAACACTTTTAGTTTCATGTCTTGTTACATAGGAATAGATCATATTTGTTAGGTGTTATTATGGGAGAATTACTATTCTTGTGGTACTGCTGACTTATTGGGCCCATATTGAGCAGAGCAAATTAAGACCAAAACTTAACAACTTCCTTACTTACAATAAATAAGCACTAATTAGACGGTTATTGAGGAAATCTCTTAACTAATGGCCTAGTACTTGTTTTATAATGATTAATAAAGGGCCAATACTGCTAATATTAATGTTAATTAACAACTAGTTGATGGGGAATATGTGTACCTTAATATAAAGTGTTACCAAAATGCAATATATTATCAAGTAAATTATAAGGCGCGTTCACACCAAGTACTTTTCCCACAAAGGTTCCTGAAAACTCTTTAGTTCTCATGAACTAAGTACAGATCGCGTTCAGAGCGGAAATTAGTTCCTAGGGGTGGATTCTGGGTGGATTAGGCAAATGAAGCCGCTGATGTCACTTCTTCTTCTTCTGCTTTGGGTTTACTAGCAGGCCGCAAACAACTTCACGGCGTATACTGCCGCCTAAAATCCACGGCCGGAACTCCCCGGAGTTAGGGACTGGCTTCAGTAGAAGCTGCTGGGATTCCCAGCAGCTTCTACTGAAGCCTTCCGAGTAAACGGCCAGAACGCCGACAACTCCTCATCACCACCGCTCCCATGTTTTCTTTTGTGTTGTCATAAGTTAGTCTCTCTGCGTTTCATGCTTTGGGCTAATGCTAATGCTAATAATGACAATAAAATGGCGGCTTCACAAACGTTTTTGGGAGTTTGACGGGGCGTGGTTTGCATTCCGCCCAGCCAATCAGACACAGGAACCTTTTTCTCCCAGGAAAGTCCCTGCTCTCTAGCAGGGACTTTCTCTAGAACTAATTTAGTTCCTAGGATTTTTTTGTGTGAACGCAACTAAATCGTTGTTCTCAGGAACCTTTGTGGGAAAAGTACTTGGTGTGAACGCACCTATTGATTAGGGCCAGCGTTTCCGCCAGGCGGGCGTCTTGCTCGGAACGTCCTGAACTCGAGCCGAGGGCGTCCAAAAAATAATAATAATAATAATAATAATAATAATAATAATAATAATAATTCGAGAGAAGATCGAGAGTTTTTATCGCTTGAAATGACGAAAAGGAAAAGGGACCGTGACATCCCTCTGTTGGAGGGGCAAAGGAGTCTGGTGGGATTATTTTCCAGCAAAGCGTGTCCGTGTGACGTAAAGTGTACTGCCGGCAAGCCTCGGCGGGGGGTGATAGTAGAGCACGCGCGTGAACTGCGAGTGCCGGAGCCTCGCAACGGCGAAACTGAGGCTCCGTGGTAAAATGAAGAGCCGTTTAGGAGCCGAAAGAGCCGGCTCTTCTTAGTGACTAAAAAGAGCCGGAATTCCCATCACTAATACGTAAAGAGATAGTATCTATAAGGGACGGCTCAATTTAAAATTCAAGTCACGTGACACGACGTCGCCCCCCCCCCCCCCCCTTGCTCTCGGGGTGGACGCCCTCTCAGCCCTGGTCTGGCAGAAACGCTGATTAGGGCTGCATGTTTTTGAAAAATAACAGACTTTTATTACTTTGATTGATATTGCAATTGATTCACAATATTGGAGGGATTATAATTAGTGCATTTTTATTCTAGAAACCATAGAAAGATACATGTAAGAGTATCTTTGCCGAATAAGCAGCCCCCCAATACATTTCACCTGTTCCAGATACATTATGACAGTGTTGCAAAAGTCTGCAGGGGTGCACACATGCTGGGCAAGATACAATACATGTGCTTTATTCACAGTGTTGACCGATTTGTATTTGTATGTCACAGTTATTTTCTTAACCCCATATCCATCCACGCCCAGATTTAATCACCAGAAATGCAGAACTGTGGGACTGAGCCTTGAGGCATGTTGGCCATAATGGAATTTGAAACCAGAGTCATTCGGTGATTTTGATCTCCAACCACATATTGTTAGGTCTTTATTGGCCATCTTTCATTCCTGCCTAAGGCTATAAGCTGTGTTAGTTCTCAGACTGAGGAATGAAGCTTACAGATGTCTAAAAAAAAAAGAATAATTTATTCAGGGATGGTTTTCACATTTCATGGTAATAAAGAGAGCACAGATTAATCTCCCGAGTATTCAGTGTGCAAGATTAAAGAATTTATAGCGAAGTTCCTTCAAAGACAATAATTAAATGGTAGGAAATCAGGCCACATGGAGTAAGTAGTGCATGAAGAAGTCTGTGTGTTGTTCTTGGACTTCTGAGGTCAAGTATCCACAGATTTATGAACAAAAGACTTCATTTGATATTGTGTACCCACCATACTGTGACACATGTTTTAGTGCCAAGTTGAGTTTGCACCATATATGAGATGTGATTAGCCGGATAGCCAGACTGCATGTCCATTCTCTTACCAGTCCATTAGTCCGTTTCTGTTGGGGATGATTTGATTCTTCCCAAAAAACAAAAAAACAATTAATTAATTATGTTTTAGCTGCTCTGACATTTCCGATCTACTAAAGCAGCTTTAGCCACCGGGCTGGAAGCAAGCAATAACCTTACACTAACTTTTGTATAGAGAAGTCAATGTGAAGAACATTTTTAATTCAAAGACAACACACTAGTTGAATATGGGTTACTGCAGAGCAAGGTGCAGCTGTGATAACATGGACAGAGATACAAGGCTGTGATTAATTCAATCCAAACAGATAATTAATTAATTAAACTATCAGTAAGAGGTATTGAAGACTGTGCCGGCTAAAACGTGTGGGTCGTTTAGTCACATAGATGGTAAAGAAGTAGTTGTAGTTACAATTCCTCGCTACCACTCTATGTTGGCCATCTTTTAACCATTTGTCTACTGTCACCTCACAAGAACCAGGCATTAAATCAAAGGTTTGCTGTGAAAATGTGACAAAAGTGGTTGAATATGCAGAATTTTAACTGCAGCTCATATGCACTAGTAGTGTAGTATACTACCATTTGTTTACAAACCAACACAGGGGATGCTAGCAAAGCCTCTCTCACCAAAAAGAGTGAATAACCATATTGTCATTATGCTATATACTCTACATGCGATGTAGTCTTCATGAGCAGGGATAACAATTGAGGATTTCCCTATCTTTGAACTTTTATTATATTTTGTGCTCTTTAGCAAAAATGTATACAACAAAAAAAATTCTAATTCTGCCTTGCTGCTATCACTAAAAATGTACTTCTACTCTTTAGCTTTCCAGTGAAAAGCAAGTGGAATATCTACTGAATACAGCGGGGGGGATACAGCCACAACATCACTCATTATCCCCACTCTGTTAGTAAGTGGGAGTCTGAGAAATAACAGAACATATCAAGCTTGGAATGCAACGCAGCTGGAACAGACCCTTGAAGGAATCTCCAAATGAAGCCTTTGGTTTCAGGGTCAGAGAGTGTACTCGATGCCAGAGCGTATATCCAGTGTGTGAAAATATGTGAGCAAAAAGCACACATTTGTCAAGGATCTTATCATGTATACTGTTATGAAAGGTTTGAGCAAAAAGAAATAAAGGAGTCTTCCTTTCAAATATTCAAATGAAATATGGTTTCCTAGCCAAAGTGAAAACCTGGAGGGTTTGAACATCAGGTCAGTCAACATCATCAAGAGCATTTATACTACCGGTACATGCTGCCACATTCCCATCTATTAGGCTTTCGTCTGACGGCCAAAAGCAACAACAGCGAATGTAACGTCTGCCATGACCCACATCCATCAGCCGTTAAAAAGACTTCAACGAGATATTTTAAAAGCAGGCAGACAGGTGAGAGGTCTGGAAGACATCAACAATGAAAATACCTGATATCACCACTGGCTCAGCCTTTGTTTCTTCTACACCGCAGAACAATAGTGATGGCAGGAGTAGACTATCCCACACCCTTTACGCGGTTCAAAAGGAGAATATCTGACACCATTAAATCACTGACTCCAACAGCTCCAGCCCATTACGGCGGTTTAGGATGTGCTGAATAGCTGAACTCTGGCTGCTCTGAGAGGAGGAGACGCTCTTTTAAATCACACGCTTCGGTGAAAGGACAACGTTTGACAGGTAGAGCAGCAGCAGGCAGCTTTTAGCCGGAGTTAAGTCATTAAGGTCAACACCTAAGCTAATCGTCCTCATATGTATGCATAGCGATACAGCTGTTGGTGCCTGTTAACTTTTTAATGGAAAACTGCAAAAAGTATTTGTTTTTAAATGGCAAGGATGTTAAACTAAAGCTGATGTGTCTTTTAATTATTCAACAGTTGCTTTTAATTTGCATTGTTTGTTGCATTATTACCTCACGTTATAGCTCATTAAAGTAGCTAATGTTCAAGGTCAACACTAAGCGAACAGTTTATCAGCAAAGCCTTGAGTTTCCCAGATAATCAGAAATGTTTGAAAAGCCAACATTCCTTGAAATGTGAGGTTGAAATATTTAAAATGTTTGAATGAAAGATATTAGAACGTAGGAAATAAAGCAGTTAAGATTAGTATATCTGCAAAGTATTTTCTGGATAAAAACACTTTTAATATTTTGTTGAATTATTTTGTTTCTACTTTATTAAACCACATAGAAAGAGATCCCCATAGATCAAACATAACTCAAAGTAGAACAACTGTTTTTTTAGATTAAAACCTGTAGATTACACCGTGTTGGTTAATCATGCATACTGCAAGAACACATCTTTACCAAGCTGCATGGTTGACCACATGCATACAAAGCGTCACACGGGCAGATAAACAAACGGGAGCACGGCACATGGTTGCTGGTGTTGGAGCATTGAGGATTGTCCCTGTGCTTTAGATCAAACAGGGCAGATACCTTGTGGCTCCATATAACATGACAGCGTCACTGCGATCTGCTCCTTTATCATCCACCATCGTGCAACAAGCCACATATCAGAGACCGAAACAGAAGTGACTCATAACTCTGACACTTGGCTGACCTCGCATAACACTGATGTCATGTCACACGCAACAAGTGTGAAATCAAGTGCATAGTGCGTGAGAAACATGCTAAACTAAATCTTCAACCTATCACATTGTGGAGGTGTTATTAGTCAGCTGGGTCACTTCTGGAGGACAGAGGATTACTTTAATTTCTTCTGACATCCTCCCACCTGGATGACTCGGGTGACACGCCACTGGCTTTTGGAAGGTGCAATGTTATTGCCCGATAGCTGCTAAATGTACTCGGTATATGTCACGACCTGAAGCTGACCGAATGAATTATTAAGAAATCCAAAAGAAAAGTAGGACCGGCTCTGCCTTGATGGCAGGCAAAGCTGAAGTTTTTAGACATGGCTGCCTTCCAGCCCAAACTGCACTTTATCAGACTCGTTGACCTTCTAAAACCTGGAGTGCTTTTTTAGGGAGAGACTACATTGCCAAGTCGGTGATGTCATAAAAAGGGGAACAATGTTGTTTATCACAGAGAATGTGACATTTAGAGAAACTGAAGTGCGGCTGAGCTTTGTGGAGTTGAAGACCTTACTTTGGAGATGTAAAACTATGAGTGCTATGGGGGGACTTAACGTTCTTAAGACCTTGATTCTTATTTCCAGTCTGACTAGAAATACATTTTTTAACAACCTATAATTTAGCAGGAGCAGCACTTTGAATTAGCATAACAAGCAACATGCCTGCTAATTTTGATCATTAATTCATGTGTACAGGGACAGGCTATTAGAATAAATGTGAACAGTTTCTGCCCCAGATCTTACCAAGAATATCAGTAACTAAATTATGAATGTGATACCCTATTGATATCCATAAAGATTGCATTATTCCACTTGTCTTTTCCAATGTTGCATCAGAGTACAGACCTAGTTACAGGACTGAGAGAGGATTGTGTTTACATGGGGGGATTCATTTCCTGTTCCACAAAAAAAACATATCACAAATTTAAAAAACGAGGATTACCATCTTGTCTGAGGACCACTACTGTTTCAGTGTGTGTGTGTGTGTGTGTGTGTGTGTGTGTGTGTGTGTGTGTGTGTGTGTGTGTGTGTGTGTGTGTGTGTGTGTGTGTGTGTGTGTGTGTTCGCTCCTTAACCTCTGGGTCACACCTGTTTCCTAGCTCAGGCTCAGGGCAGGGGTCAGGGGTCGTGGTGTCACATGACACATCCTCCACAGGCCTGTTTCAGATCCCACACTGGACACATGCATTCTGTCAAACAAAACATTACCTGTGATTGATGTCACTAACCTTTCCCCGAAAACAACGGTTTATTACATTCGTTTCAGCCGAACGCATTTGAAAATCTCACAGTATGCCCTCCTCTGTAAATATAAGCCTTATTACAGTTGGATTAAATCCAATTGACGTCATATATTCCCGGATTCTGGACTGTGAACATTTCTTGAAGTCTAATAAAATGCATGCTCATAAATAATTGTATCGTTCTGTCCAAAAATACTATAATGCCTTAAAAAAGCAATGCTAGTGATAAATCAATATCAATTTAAATACCAACATTAGAACAAAAGGTGTTCAATGCTTTCACAAGGCACTGGCAGAAGAGTCATTATAATATTGAATCATTCATAACTAGCTCATTAAGCTATTTAGAGTATTGGAATGTATTTGTGGTTCAGCTTTGATGAAGGAGTTTTTGCTTTATCACTCAGAACTCAAAGATTAGAATAAGTGTTATTGTTAACTGGCATTTGTGTCTTAAACATGTATGGATATGTATTTAATGAACAAACAGTGATAAGCCTCCGTTCAGCGGCTACTCATTGATCTTTCCGGGAAACAGACACTAATTCATCCAAAGTGGAAATATAAAAAAGGGATTGATTGTAAACATCTCACTGCACTGCCATTTCAGGATATGCTTCCAGTGAGCCACCAATGGCATCCACAAGAAACAATTGAAGTGGATAATATATGCCACAATTACGCAATCTAGAATACACTGTTAAAAACGTGTACAAGACAACAAAGGGGAAAGGCAGTTAAAGTACTTGTATAGCAGCTGCCTTGAAATAACAAATGTCATGAAATGTTGTGATCATTGAGGCGTATATCCTGCAGCTGTCAGACTTCATCTCTATCTGTCAAAGCCACACACGAAACATCTTCCAGCCCTCTGAGATCCAGACAGATCAAGATCACCACAAAGCCCTATCTTCCTGTTACTCCTCACAAAGAATGTCAGGTATGCTCACATTCATTCAATTCAGAAATGTAGGAAACCATGCTGCAAATATTTGTCCCACGCACTTTGGGGACAGGCATCCGCAGGACACTGGCTTATCAGAAGATCTGAATTATCTGCATATCCGCAAGCCGGTCAGCAACAAACAGGTGAAGAAGTAACAATGTCAGAGTCCTGCCTTTGTTGACACTAAAGAGTCGTAATCAAAACCAGAGCAAGTAAAAACAAGAAGTGACAATCTACAGTCCCACGTGAGCTCACAAAGAAGAGCTCGTTTATCACCAGTCCTGTGTCTGTGTTGTGAATGGGCTGAGGTTTAGAGATGCATTGTGCTTCTACTTTCACTCGCCTCAACTTGTGACACTGGAACTAAAGAATGTTTTCACTTTCACAAACACATTCTTCACATAAACACAAGGGTTTCTTGTCCCTGTCGTTGCAGAATAATACACTTTATTATGGATCTTGGCAGTAACGCCACTAGGATTTGACTGATATGGATTTTTGGAGAGGTACAGATGTTGATTTCCTGCTAAAGCTGATGTTATTTTTGCACATCTTTCCACCCACACCTGAGATGTGTGATTTAGTGTAACTAATGATGACAAGATAAGTTATGACGTGATTGATAGTTACACTATAGCACACGTGCTCTCGGCTGCTCATTGACCCTCAGCTCTCTCTGAGGTTTCACTTTTCAAACAGTTTCCCACAATCAATTATTCCTGCATTGCAAATGGCTTTGCGATAGTTAACAAAAGCCTTTGGGTTTTTGATTCTCGCACTAAACAAGTGTTTCCATGTGCAGGAAAGTTATTAATCCTCTTCTGTACAACAAAACAGAAAGGCTAATGCCGTTCTTGCATGCAGTCTGGTGCTACCTCAAAATACCAAACCAGAATACTTGTTTTTGATAATACTTAATCTTATCATCAAACTGATTACCCAATAGGATTCCTTAACATTTAGCAACTGTCCGAACCTTTACGTTTACAAAAACTCATTCAAATATAATGATGTCAGTATTAGTCACAGCCTCGATGCAAAATGTCAATTTTTTGGGTAACCAGCAATTCTGAAAAGCATTTTCCAAAGGGAATTAAACACAATTATCACACTGGTTGTGTTATTTAATTTAATAAGCTATCATTTCATTCACCTTTGATGAGCAGGGTGAGAAATAAAATGAAACATTGCCTCTGATAAAAACAATTACTAGTATTAAGCCTGGTGTATTTATGTAATACCTACTATCGCATGCCTTGCGTTGGGTAAATGGCTTGACATGGGGATAATGTGGATGATCGGGGTATTTTGTAAGAGATTCAGCCTTATGAAGCCACAGGTTAAAGGAGAATAAACTGTGCCTTTAAAATAAACATTTAACACTTATTTGTAATCAAGACGATTTGTTGTTATTAATATACAATATAACTGTAAGAGGCACTTTACAACACGTCACGTGACATACTCCAATTAAGAGATAATGTAATGAAATAAAAAAATAACCACGTTTTAATCAGTGTGTTTTTGTTGCATTTGACTTGAAGTTTTAACAGTAGTGAATGTCTGGTCTGCGGAGAGTGACAAAGATGGAAACAGAATAAAACGACCTGTTTTCTCTTTCCACTCATCTCTATGCATTTCCTCATTATATAAAAATCCGTGGCGGTGAAATGTCTCTCAAATAAAACCACGTCCCACTGTTTCCCTCTAAAACAAAATACCCGTGGTGGTCCCTTGTTCAGCGGTCAGTTAAATGCCGCCTATCCCATTTTGTAAACATTGCGAAGTTGTCTTCTGGTAGCCTACGGGCTCCTTTCCCAAAAGCAGGAGTACGCTAAACTAACTTTTGAGCAAACACAAGCAGCAGCGGCGGGGCATCCACTGTCTCCAGTATTTCAGCCCTGAAGACATGACAGCAGCAGCTAACGTTAGTTATGTTGCAATGTTACGAAGACTGCGTTAATTAGCTATCATTGAAAACCGTAAAAGGTTAGCAAAGTTCTCCGCTGTCTAGGCTACGCATCACTAAACAGCATTACAGTTCACATGTAGTGCTAAAGAGCCGTTAGCATAGTTTTAAAGCCACGACATTTCCCCTGCTGTACAAACTGGAAGTTGGCAACCGAAGGAAACTGCCGAGACTTGTGGCTGAGACACATTCAATTTTGGAAGAAAAAAAAACAAACCTTACTTAACTTTTTCCTACCTTTCAAACGCCGAATATCTCCCCGCCGATACTACCACTTCCTGGCGGCCATAAATTCCGGTTTTGACAACGTCGTCCTCGGCAGGAATAAGGAAAAATCCTTGTGTGTGCAGCTCAACTCCTTTGCCAGTGCCTCCTCTCTCTCTCTTTCTCTCTGCGTGGCTCCGGTAACAGAACAGCCGCTGCAGCTTTTTCCACCAGCACGGAGCGGGAGCGCGCACACTGGGATACTGGGCAGGCCAGGAGAACGTCGTGAACGCGCAATTTTGCAAGGCACACCAATCCTTCTGTATTTGAGAAAGTCCAGTCAAGAACTGCTTGAAAGGCATTTGCTTTTAAACATAATTCGTGTGTTTTGGGACTTTATAAGATATGCTTTTGCATTCCGATAGAATTCGAAAAAGTACCCAAAACGAATTTGGTTGATTTTAATCACCTTAATCAAATAATTGGACGTAGTAGTTTATTAGTGTATTGCAAATTACTCTTGGTAATGCGTGTTTAAGTCAGTATTCAATGTTCAGTGGTACAAAAAAGTGTTTGTAATTCACTTGAGAATCTATGATAAAATTTACAAATTTCAACAGAACAACTTTTTATTGAATATTTGTACTTTGAGGTTTTGATACTTTTACTCAAGTATGGATTAGAATACTTTTTCCTAAAGTGATGATCTTGTCTGTTTAATGTCAAGCTTAGCCTAACTTGGGCATTACTTTTCTGCTCTTCTTTGTGCTGCTGTTATATTTGTTCTTCTTTGTTCTTTCCGTCTATGCCTGGAAAGAAAAACCACATTCACTCTTGCTAAATTATGAGACCACATATCAAAGCATTGTAATTTAAAGCTGCACTAATTTGGAAAAATGTGTTTGTATGGAAAGACAGCTGCTGTGTGCCACAGTGAGTGTTACATGTTAGAGTTATTGAGAAGCGTTGAAAGCATTCACTGGGGCTTTATCATGAGCTTCTCATAAGGGAAAATTACTTTTGGAGAGGAAATCCCCTCCTCTCTTTCTGCCTTCAGGGGTTGTAGGAAATATTCTTATCATAATTAAAGCCAAGTTCACATGAAAAATAAAAGTATGGTTACGTGTAACTGTAAAGGTTTCTGTTTGCCACTTATGAAGGATCATTTTACCAACATCATGTGTAATAAACCACACATTTAATTGTGATTTAATGGTTTGCAATTCTTCTCTCAAGAGTATTTTCCTAGAATAAAAGTCCATTAAAGCAAGCAAGAGAGTGAAAGTTAAAGGCAGCAGCAACAATAGTTTATTCGAATAAGTAACACTTAAAAGCTCATGAGGAGTACCTGAAGGCAACACGCATCGGAGAAGAGGAGGAGGAGCTGAGCCGGAGCTTGACATGTGGGAATGACTCACGTTTTTTACACATTCCTAGCATTGTTTCCTCCTCCTCCTCCTCCTCCTCCTCCTCCTCCTCCTCCTCCTCCTCCATGTCCTGGGCACTGAGACCAAGGATTTTCCAAGGCTGGGGGAGATGGTGCGGATGATGGAGCAAAGGAGGAGAAAGATGACTCGCATTTTCCGCTTTTGCCCATTCAAGTAATTTTTTCTTTCTCCAGCTGTTTAAATAAGAGCTAGTTTTGTATACTTTAAGCTGTCTTTCTGGGTTTTGTATAGTTTGCCTGTACCCTTCATACAAAAAAGTGCTATGCCTTTCTTAAGAGATGTTCTAAGGACGGAGCATGAGATCAAGATAAAGCGACAACCCATTTGGAAATGTTCATTTAGGCGCATGCTAAACTAGTTATATGTCCTAATTATTACAAAATGACAGTATATTGTGACGATGTATATGCAGTGGCTCTCCAAAAGTTCCAGTGGTTTCAAGAAAATATGGCAAAGCTGATAGACTGGCAGCAGCAAAGTCGGTCATTCAAATCCTTGACTGAAATGTTGGCACAAAGTGTTTTAGCATCACAGTCACTCTGATACAAATGGATGTTAATGCAGTAAAGTCACACACAGTGAAGGTAATGCAATCTGAGAAAGTGAGATAGAGACAGTGCGCCATGAGTCAGGGTCGGCTGGAAGAGAAGTAATGAAGTCAGAAGTGACTCACATCAGAAACTGAGTTGAAAATAAGGATGTTGTCCCCAATGATGAAATAGAAAAAATAATATTTAATGAAAAGTTAATGTTACTTGTATCTAATATGGAAGTAAAAGTTATGGAGTTTCAATCTGAATAACTTACTCACACACCATTTCTAGATAATAAAGATTTGTTTTCCATTGTCATTCAAACATTCTTGCTCTCTCAAGAAACCAGGTAATCATCTATTTTAGAACTGGAGAAATATCTGTCTATACTTCAACTTAATAATTACAATAAGCAGAAAACATGGCAAGCAAGACACTGCTACTCCAACTCGATAAGATCTATCCGTAATATCCCATTAGAAAACTCAACTGAGAATCACAAGAACTGAACCCGGGTCTCTGTGAAGAAGAATTTTGAGATGTTACATTATGAGATGTTTTATATCATCTGAACAGGGGTGGAACATAGAAGATCCTATTCATAAAGAAGTTATCTCACCTTTGATTTTTTTCAAATGTACCCAACATGCAAAGATACTCAATCACAGTGAATAGTCCTGTCCATGACCTCAGAAACTGAGGTCAACTGTGGCTCTCTCTGGAGTGACTGGACTGAATACTTTTTTGAGTAGATAAATGAGGGCTTTTATGCCATCAGAAAGCATTGTTAATACCCATTCACTCACTGTTTCATATTTGTAGATGATAAAACCGATTAGCACATGGCCTGTATAAGCAAGGCAAGGCCACATTACCTTGCCTTTGTAACAAAAGGTAGGCTCATTTTGACCATTATAGTGCTTGCGATAACAGAAAGCATTCGGGTCTGGTGCATGCCAATTCAGCACATGACGCCTGACTCATCCCCTCTGCTCTGAGTCACTCCCTCCCTCCCCTGGTCCAGGATCTGTGGCACTTTACTCAAACTGGCTCCTTTCTCATAATGCTAACCCGCTACTCCACGGGCAGGAAGCCGGCCAAGGATGCAGACATGGCCCTTCTGGAAAGGAAGGGGCTGTTTTTATTTCAGTGGGTCTTTTCTTTGTGAAGACAAAGACTGGGTGTGATGATGGTGCGGAGAGAAGAGGGCAGGCGGCGGGTCATCATGAGGGACTGGACCACAGCCATACAACACGTCATGTTTTAAAACAGATTTACCGAGGCAGATTGGGCGCTGGAGTTGGGTGAAACGGGGCAATGTCAGGAATGTGATAACAAAGTATGAGCCTTTACTCTTCAAACACCCCCCTCCTTTTCTGTGTTGTATTTTTGCAGCTTTGGGGCAACATCAAAGCAAAAAAAAAAAAGCTGTAGCTAAGCTCATTATACAAATGAGCTTTGGGGCCTACTGCACACACCAAGCAGTTGACATGTGAGAGATGATACCATAAGTGAAAAGGTAAACAACTGTAATAAGGTAGCGAGTGTCTCATTGGTCACAGAGGCTTCACTATTTCCCACAGCACATCTAACACTCAAGAGCTTTGAAATGTTATTGGATTCAGCATGTTTAGCCACGTCGGCAGCATGGCTGTAGGTAAGGTGATACATCTCCTCCAAGCTGAATTATTTTAACAACAATTAGAGGAAGTTACATCAAATGTTGTAACACTATTCATGATCCCCAGTTGGTGAATCAAAAGTACATTGATGATTCCCTGGCATTCATCTCCATCAGGTTGAGATTTTTATTTTTTTAAGTAAAACAACTATTTCATGAAGATTAGTACAGATATTCATGGTGCCCAGAGAATAAACCTTCTCTTTTTATTTTCCCTAGCAACTGGAATCAATTGGAATACCGTAACCCCAACAAGATTGACGCTGTGTTTTGTCGAAATGCTAACATCATCATTGTGAATAAGTTAGCATGTTTCTGTAAGCCTTTAGCTCAAATAATTGCTCTGCATATTTGGACACAGGTCTGCTAGCATAGTTGAGTTTTGGTCTGTAGTCTTCTAAGAGTACACGTTATTCAATAACTATTTTAGAACTTAAAAATCCCTTCCTCATTTTACTTCGACAAAAAATTATATCACTGCCAAAACTAGCTGACATTTGATTAGCTTCTGGGTTGTAAAATGCCAATCTTTTATAACAACCTGTAAATTGCCAAAGTCCTCTCAACACTTCCTCACCTGGCACAGCGAAGTTCTGAGAAACTGAACCTTTGCAGCGTGCATGTCAAACAGAAACCTATCCTCACATATAATCAGTTTCATAGCAGTCAGCGATTGTGTATTATTAGTTCACGGTGTGCACTGCACTCTCCTGTGGGAACAGAACATCTGTTAGGGACATAAAGCTGTGACACACACAGCCATTATGGACAGGAAGTCTCAGCTGGCAAAAAGGAAATGGGCATTCGTCAATGGAAACAGGAAAGGCTCATAATATAAAGTGAAAATAAATACAGTACTATGTTAGTAACTTGATACTGGGCATCCAAGCTAATTGGCCAGCTCCTTAAGACAAATAAGAACATACATTTGAAATTTCCAAGTGAATTATGAGGTGAATCCGATTTACTAAAAACGATTTATGGCAGTAATCTACGGCCATTTTGTTCCTCATTTGAGGCAATGGGTGTTTCTCAATGTCGAGGAGGCTTGCTTGGTAGCACATGTACCTCCGAGTCAGTTGCTTCAGAAGCGAGGCAAGAATCCTTCCTAGCCTCGGAAAATGAAGAATTGTGGAACAGGCTAACAGGTGTGCAGGTGTGCGTCATATGCGAGGCTCTGCCTTATATGGAGCGCGATTTCCGCCAAAGATTTGGAAATTGGTCCGGGCGCGAAGCATTGTGGGGATTTTAAGACCGTGGAGTCTACACATGTGCAGCCTCGAAATTTCCCGCAACGACTAACGCCGGCCTCGGTAGAATTCCAAGTATCCTGGACATTGGAACAGTCCTTCGGCGGGACTAGATGACGTAGTATCCTTGAAATAATGGCTCTGGAGCAGTTTTGCTGGCTTGGTAGTCGCGTACTTCCAAGTCAATTCCTTCAGAAACGAAGCAAGTATGCTTCCAAGCCACGGCTTCGGAAAACGAAGAAGAATGGAACAGGCTAACAAGTGTGCCACTCTATCTAACGGTTTCAACTTAAACTGTGCCGAAAATATATACCTCACCATGTCTATCTAATGATGAATTTGCTTTACTTTCACGGAACACATTTTTGGTGATAACAAACAAATGTAACAAAGTAACATATTTACCAACACATGTTCTACGCCACTACATACTTACATTTAAATGTGTGCTGCGTCGGTTCAGCAATTTTCCGCAAGGGTTTTTGAAATTGGTCCTTGCGCAAAGCATTGTGGGGATTTTAAGGACGCAAAGTCTACCCATGTGTAGCCTCAACATTTTCCCCAAACCAAGGACGCGGCCTCGGTGGAATTCCAAGTATGCTGGAGATTGGAACAGTGCTTCGGCGGCACTCGATGACGTAGCATCCTTGAAATATTGGCTTGGAAGCCAGTATCCTCGAGATTGAGAAACAGCCCCAGAGTGGGAAAATCCTGTGACGTGATACAGTGGGCCATTGTTTCCCACAGCTGAGTACAGCCAAGTGAATGTGCCACAGAGCGCAAAGTAATTTGTGTCTCTTTCTCCAGATTCTGGTAATTTACAGCAAAGCTGCTTAATGAACCTAACAAATCCAAATCTGTTTGACTACAAATCTACTTGAATTGATTAATCTTTGGCACTAAATAGGCACCATTACAAATGTGATACAGCAGATGAGCTTAATAGTTATTTTTAATACAGTAGACTTCAAAACCAGGCTGTTAAAATTCAACAATTCTTCCTAATGTTACAAATAATAATAATAATAATAGATTTAATTTGTTAGCGCTTTTACAGGTGCTCAAAGACGCTTTACAGATAATATTGAAGAGAAACGAAAAGAGAAGAAAGGAACAACAAATAAATATATAGTTAAAGTTAAAGTCAAATAATACAAAAACAATCACTCATTAAAAGCCAGATTGAAGAGGTGAGTTTTTGTGAGTTTTTTGAAGGTGGTGAGGTCGGTGCAGTCTGATGGGTTGGGGGAGTGAGTTCCAGAGGGAGGGGGCAGCGACGGAGAAGGCTCTGTCCCCCCAGGTCCGGTGATTGGTGCGGGTGGGGATGGATAGGAGGTTGGCTTCTGATGAGCGGAGGCAGCGGGAAGGGGTGTGGTGGTGCAGCAGGTCTGTGAGGTAGGGGGGGGCCTGGTTGTTGAGGGCTTTGTAAGTAATGAGGAGGACTTTGAAGTGGATTCTTTGACGGACGGGGAGCCAGTGGAGGTTCTGGAGGATGGGAGTGATGTGGTCTCGGGAGCGGGTGTGGGTGAGGAGGCGGGCAGCAGAGTTCTGGATATGTTGGAGTTTATTGAGGAGGTTGGATGGTATGCCATAGAGGATGCTATTGCCGTAGTCGAGTCGTGAAGTGATGAATGCATGAATCAGGATTTCAGCAGCAGAGGAGGAGAGTGATGGGCGGAGACGGGCAATGTTTTTGAGGTGGAAAAAGGCGGTCCTGGTGATGTGATTTATGTGGTGGTTGAATTTGAGCTGACTGTCGAAAATGACTCCGAGGTTGCGGATGTGAGGGGGGGGGAGATAGAGTGTGGCTGTCAATGGTGACGTTGACATTCTGGATCTCTTTGATACGGGATGGGGGGCCGATGATGATGATGTCTGATTTGGCACTGTTCAGTTGGAGATAGTTTGTTTGCATCCATGCTTTTATTTCTGAGAGACAGTTGGTGAGAGTGGAGTGTGTTGTGGGGGGGATGGTTTTTGTTGAGATATAAAGTTGGATGTCATCGGCGTAGCAGTGAAATTGAAGGTTGTGCCGACTAATTATTTTGCCAAGGGGGAGCATGTAAAGGATGAAGAGGAGGGGGCCAAGCACCGAACCCTGGGGGACGCCTTGGGACAGAGGAGCAGTGGAGGAGGTGCAGTTGTTGATGTTGATAAACTGATGTCTGTCGGTGAGGTAGGATTTCAGCCAGGAGAGTGCAGTGTCAGTGATGTTGAGTGATGATTCAAGGAGGGACAGCAGGATGGTGTGGTTGATGGTGTCGAATGCTGCGGTGAGGTCGAGGAGGAAGAGGATGTTCAGGTTGCCGGAGTCAGAGGAGAGGAGAAGGTCGTTTGTGATTTTCAGAAGAGCTGTTTCTGTGCTGTGTTTTGATCGGAAACCGGATTGAAATGGCTCAAAGAGGTCATTGGAGCTGAGGTGGGATTTTAGTTGTGAGGCAATGACACGTTCAAGTATTTTTGACAGAAAGGGGAGATTTGAGATTGGCCGGAAGTTGGACATGATGTCAGGTGTGAGTCCAGGTCTTTTGAGAATGGGTGTGACAGCAGCCAGTTTGAGAGAGTGGGCAACTGATCCAGATCTGAAGGAAGAGTTAATGATGGTGGCGATGAGCTGGGAGATGGCAGGGAGGCTCTCACAAACTGGAAATGGAACATTGAGTCAATAGAAACATAATATACATATTACAAATACTAATATTTGGCCATTTTGAGACACACGATCAAAGTTACCTTTTAAACACCTGAAAGTCGCTGTATATAAAACTACTTAAACTTTAAGAGGGACCATTTTCTCTAAATATTTGTCATAGCTTGAGCTACGGAGAGACAGATTCTGTATAGATGAACTAAGAATCTAGGGCAATGGTCTAGTGTATTTAAAGGTGACCTATCACGCAAAATGCATTTTTGTTTGTCTTTTATAAATGAATATGTGTCCCCGGTGTTCCAGGGAATTCACCAAGTGTCAGAAAATACAACCCTCTCTATTTTCCTCCATACCCAAATCTCTTAAAAAGGGGCTGCAACGGATCTGATACAGACTGATCCAGATTTGAACACTACTATGACGTCACAGAAGTGGCGTTACGGCTATTGGGCCAACTCAACCAATCAGGAGGAGACAGCCACGGACATTGCCGTTCGAAAGCGCTGGAGACGCTGTAGTACATATGCCAGGCCTGTAGATGGTGCTGTTCTCACTGAATCAGCCCATGCAAAGACAGTGTTCAATTGAGAGAAATGAGGAATGGTTAAAATGCATGATCTGTTTGGTATTTTGAAAAATAAAAAGTATAAATATTCCTTATATAGGTATGGTCCTACACTATATTATTAAAATATAGCATGATAGGTCCACTTTAAGTTAGATTTTATATTTCAGTGCAAATATATTCCAGCATGTTATGAACCTATATCCAAACAAACCGACTGCTCGTGATGTAAATACGTTTATTGAAAACACAAACACTTTTACACACAGGAGAAAAAAATAAATGGCACATGTTTTTCTTCAACAGAGTATAAAAACAGAAAACATTTCTTGGATTTGGTGAACCCACGGATACACTTTGTCTTTGTTTAGAACATGTCTGATAATGCTTTAGATATTGTTTGTGAAAGCATTTGCTATAAATGGACATAAAGACAGAATAGGAGCGATGAGTGTCAGAAAACTTTTTCATGTCCTACCATTTGATTTATAAAACACACTACAGCTATATTAAAGTGAGGACAGAGTGTACATTTTTTTTAAAACAATAATAAATAAATATGAGTCCCTACATCCCCTTCACATACATCAACTTAGAGAAGCAATAAAAGATGTTTAAAAAATAAATTGGGAGGACAGATCGGAAGGAAGATTCACCGTCAGGGAGCAGCCTCGAGACACGGTCCAATTATCTGCGGAAAAAGCATGACAGCAAAAGACACACTCATTATTTATTCCCAAAGAAATGTAATAATAATGTAACACTGGTGAAACAAATTAAAAAGCTTGAAAAAGATAAATGAATCTGCAGGTGAAACTGTATGTCTACTGGGATATTAAAGCTTACTCTAAAGCAGGGGTGTCAAACGTACGGCCCGCGGGCCGGATCAGGCCCGTGAACAAGTTTAATCCGGCCCGCGAGATGATTTTGGAAAGTATAAAAAATAAAAAGAGCTGCAATTTTTCAATGAAAGAAACTGCTGTTCTAAATGTGTCCACTGGGTGTCGCAATAGCAATTATGTGAAGCGAGCAAACTATGTATAACGGGGCTGAGGAAGTAATCCTGTGTTTACAGTCTATCGTGCTTGGCTTCCTCACTCCCCAAAATGTCGCTATCAAAAAAGAGAAAAGTGGACACAGAGTGCAGAGTTTTCCAAGAAAAATGGTCATCCTCCTATTTATTCACGGAAGTGAATGGGAAACCCGTGTGTTTGGTTTGTTCGCAGCACGTTTCAGTGCTGAAAGAATATAACCTTCGTCGCCACTATGAGACTCAACATGCCGACAAATATGATAACTTGAAAGGAAAACAGAGAAGCGAAAAGGTGAAGGAATTGCTGGCGGGTCTGAAAAAACAGCAGTCTGTGTTTACTCATAGCCGAGAAATCGGCGATGCTGCAGTGAAAGCCAGCTACCTTATTGCTAATGAAATTGCAGTGGCTTCAAAACCATTTAGCGAGGGTGAATTTGTGAAGACATGCATGCTGACAGCTGCAGAGATTGTGTGCCCTGAAAAGCGTCAAGCTTTTGAAAATATCAGCCTGACAAGAAACACAGTTGCACACAGGATTTCTGATCTTTCGGAGGATTTGGACAGCCAATTGAAGCGCAAAGTTAAGTCGTTTATTGCGTTTTCAGTTGCAATTGATGAAAGCACGGACATTACAGATGTTGCGCAACTGGCCATATTCATCCGCGGAGTTGATGATACTTTGACCGTAACCGAGGAGTTTGTGGAGTTGGTGCCGATGACGGATACCACGACAGCGGCTGATATTTTCAACACACTCGAGGGTGCCATTGTGGGAGACGCAGCTCGCGGGAGGTGATGCAGCGCACTTTCCTTGTCTGAAAAATGTGTGCGATACCCAACATGTCGCAGACATGAAGCGGTTCAAAGATAAACTAATAGGACTATTGCGGGAGTTTGAGCAACGCTTTCAGATTTTTGGTGAACTGGAGAAAGACTTCAAAGTTTTCTGCTCGCCATTCACCGCGAATGCCTCTGATCTGCCCGTCAACATTCAACTTGAAATAATAGACTTGCAGTGTGACTCAGATTTGAAGGGGAAATTTGCTGCAGCTGGCTTAGACACATTTTATCAGTATCTTTTGCCAGGTTACCCCAACTTGACAGCCCTTGCTGCAAAAGTGTTGTGCATGTTTGGAACCACGTATATTTGTGAGCAAGTTTTCTCTGTAATGAGCATCAATAAAACAAAGCTGCGCTCAAGGCTCACGCACAAGCACTTAAATGACATCCTGAAATTGGCTGCCACTCAGGCTTTGACCCCTGATATTGATGCACTTGTGAAAGCTAAAAGATGCCAGGTTTCAGGAGCAAAAACAACAGTGGGTAACCCAACTTAAAATGCTGCATAAGACACTGCACCCTGATATAGTTATCTAAAAAATGATTGTCTTCTGTGCAGATTGAAAGAAAGTGAACAGTGTGTGATTTACTGAAATAATGACAGTAACTTCAGTTCATAAGTTAGGTTTGTTGAAATTGTTCATGCATTGCACAGCTTTTATTTATCAATAAGTAATGTAGCCTACAAGGCAGGAAGTAAGTAACTCAACCCTCTTGAAAAGTTTCTACCTCAATTTGTCTCAATCATTTGGTGAGTTAGTACAGGATTAATATGTTAAAATGACAAATTAGTTATTTGAGAAGAGTTTTTGTATTTTGTTCATTCCCAGTATATGACTTAATGTTGTTGTATGGCTTTTTGTTGATACGCCAAGTCTAAATGTGCTTGTACTGTTATTGCACTAAAGTTCACTAAACTTAAACAAAGAAAACAATCTGAAGTTGTCGTCATTTTTTTGTTATTATGCTATGATTTTACCGCTCCGGCCCACTTGGGAATAGATTTTCCTCCATGTGGCCCCTGAGCTAAAATGAGTTTGACACCCCTGCTCTAAAGCCAATACAAAAAAAAAAATATATATGATTGTTCATTAGATGATGCAATGTAAAGTAGGGCTGGGCAATATGTTGATATTATGTCAATACTGTGATGTGAAGCTAAATATCTATATGAATTTTGCTTTTTGTAATAGCTCATGGGACTTTTCATGGTTTTTAAGGCTATATAATAATACAGTCTTTTCTAAACTTTGATAGCTGCTTCATTATTTCCCTTTACCCACTTAGCCAATATAACTAATAATTATTTATAAAAAAGAATTGTTGTTGGCCCAATGACCCGGACTCAAAACTGGCCTCAGACTCTTTTCAACTCTATCTTCAATAAAGTCAATGGAGGCTAAAAAAAAAAAATCGAGATATTTGATCAGAACTATTGTAACATTTGATTTTCTCCACATCAACCAGCCCTAATGTAAATGGATCATCTGCAACTCTAAAGTGTACTGAAGTCATGCAATGAAAGCGTCTCTCACCTGTCCAGACGGTTGACCACGTCCCTCACAGTGTTGATGAGATTCTCGTGCTCCTGGGGGCAGCTGACGATGATGCTGTGGAGCTTCTTCATGTAGGAGTCGATGCTGTCCAGAGTGGGCGTCTCTCCACTCGCTGTAGGACAACAATGAAGGATATTAGTACTCAAAAATAAGTACTGGTGCTTACCACCCCCCCGCACCAAACTGCGAACCTTCGGGGACAGAGCCTTCAGTGTGGCAGCCCCCACCCTCTGGCCCTCAAGTCCCATCTGTTTGCCAAGGCTTTCGGCCCCTAATCGATCTGTTGTTTTGTCTGTCTGACTTTTGTTATGTTTGTTTTTGCCCTATTACTTGTAAAGCGACCTTGGGTCCCTTGAAAGGCGCTATATAAATCCAAGCTATTATTATTATTATTACTTGGAATTGTCTTTTAGCTGAAAGATCCTCATAGGACGAGACAAACCTTTAAAAGTATATTTATTCATACCCACTAAATTGTCTTAATGTTACTAAGTTATATTATTTACTTCTAATTACTGCCGATAAAACCTTGAATAAGCATTTGTGTTTACAGCTATGGGCATTTTATATTTGGATATTTTGGACAATGCCAGAAATCAATATGACAATTTCCATCAGAATACGATTGATTCAAGCACAACACTACTACTACTACTACTACTACTACTACTACTACTACTACTACTACTACTACTACTACGTGCTGTTGCTGCAAACACATCAAAGGATATCCCAGTAGTGTATTAAAATATTTAATAGTGAGCATGTTTAATGACCGGTATAACAAGTTTTCAATTGTAGTTAACCTTCGTAAAGTAAGTTAATAACTGGAAATGGCTCATTTACCGTTATAACAAATACAATCAAAGGAAAGCCTTCACTCGGAACAAGCTTTGATTTTATCAGTAATTAATTTATAGACACTTTCTTCTGAAATGAAAGCGCCACAGAGCTTCCCTGAGGCTAGGTTTAAGTGGATTTTGCAACCATCTTTCATTGTCAAGCTCTTATGAAATAATTCCAGTACTGTTCGCAGAATCCGTGTTTCTGCTGTGTGAGCAAGAAATTCAAATAGGTGTGGAGGAAGAATTACAAGAGAAAAGCTGTGGGTGTGAGCTCAGCACAGGTTCTCATTGTGCAGAAAACAAGTAGGAACAAAGTGAGAGAACACATTCTTCAAATGTAAATAATGATAAGGTTAAAATTAAGAAAAGACCAAAGCCTGAGAACACGGTAAAAGTCTCTAAAAGAACAGCAAATACACTTCGAGCGGAGACGTTATGAACACTCCTACATTATCATTCATGCTCCAACTAATTTAAAATCTGACCTTGTTGCAAATAGTTTACTACAGTATTCATGTCAAGGGATGCATTACTGGTATGGGGTATTAAGACAAAAGTGGTTTATATTGTGCGCTGATCAATATCAGCAGGCCCAAGAGCCAAATTGCTCACTTTGAGAAATAAAAGAAAATCAATTTCATTTTTCCCCACACACAGCAGAATGTTGATTAAAAACGAAATATTTATTGTTGTGAGTTTCCCAAAACGAATGCTCTTATTATAGACCGTCGTGACAGAGGAGACACGAACTCTCTATCAGCAAATATCTGAAAAACTCAGGAGGCTGCAGTTGTGCCCGGCTAAATGAGTCGTCTAGGATAGTGCCGAGTCATTCATCATCTTTTTATTGAAACAAAAGAACAACAACAAAATAAAATGACTATCTCAAAATGTCACTTGTTCCAAATTAGGTGGAATAACCTTTAGATATATATCAAAAAGTGAAAGGTGCTAGAAAAATCTCCTCGGATAGAATGATAAAAAATGTTTTTTTAGGAAGAATGATTTTTTTCATGTGTGTCCTGTTCCCATGACAAGCATTTTATTAGGAATACTTTCACATGAAAACTATGCAGCGAAAAATCATCGTAATTTTCCGAAGGTCGATTTTTCTCAGTTTTTTTAGTCAACCAATCACGTTGTACGAAATCGGTATAAATGCATATATATATTTGTTTAGATTATAAACAACTACATGCTGTCCTCAATATGGTTAACTTCGCTTCTCCTTCCAACCTTGACAAAAGCAGCGCATACAAAAAGTACTTCCATTAACTTCCATGATAAAAGCCTGACACATTATCATATATTTAAAGTCAAACTTTCCCCCCGTGTGAAAAGGCCTTGAGAGTTTTTTTGATTCAGAATCAGAGTACCATTATTAGTCCCACAGAGGGGAAATGTACATTGTTACAGCAGACATGAGCCAAAGACAGATTAATGTTATCTAAGAAGCATGCATAAAAAAGTATTAAAGATACAAAAATTAAAATAAAAAAACTTACACAATTTACAGAATACACATCCTGTAACAGTTCTGAGTATTTAGCAGCCAGGCAGTGATATGAGTCCTCACCTGGCAGAGGCACGGACGAGAAGCTGGAGGTGAGCGCCTGTCTCAGGGTCTCCAGGTGCTGGTGGAGCAGCCCGTTGCGTCCCCTCTCCTGCATCACGTCGCCCTCCAGCCTCTCCACGGCGCCCCGCATGCTCTCCACGTGTTTCTGCAGCGCGGCGTTACGCTCCTCGTACTCCATGTTGGTTTTACGCAGCTGCCGCATCTCAGCCTCGCGCGCTGTTGTACACAAACACACAGAGAAAGAGGGGGACACAGCGGCATTCATATTTAATCTGCTCGAGAGAGGTGTGTTCTTTTCAAAGTTCAGAGCATCGCTGAGTTGGTGGAAGTATTCTGGGAGCACTTTTAAACAATCTTGAGGTAGCCATGAACACGTTTAGAAACACTTAGACAAATGGATGTTTGAAAAAGTTACAGAGCTGGCTGAGTTGAAGCACTTTACCTTTGCTGTGGTTGAGGAACTCCTCAGTGAAGATCGGTATGTCGAACACAGTTCTGTCCTTCCCTTCACCGTCCTTCTGTTGATCAGAGACAGAAAGGGGAGAGGCTGAAGAGAGAACACATGTGGCCGCACACACTGACAGTGAGAGCTGGTCCTTTATCTATGTGGTTGGTAGGTGGGTGGGTAATTGATGTTATACCTTGCCACCGGGGAAATACAGTGATACAATTTAAGAAATGAGGAAGGCAAAGTAATTTCATCAGCACTGCTGCTAAGATATCAAAGGCCTTGAAATGGTTTGCAATGAAATTGTGTTTCACAAAGATACAGCGCAGGTTTACTCCTTCCTCTGAAAGAACACATCATCCTTTCTCATTTCATAGCATAATGAAATGTATGCTGAATCCCGTGTGCTTTGAAATCTGTGGAGGGGGAATCCACACAGGAATGCTGATTCCAATAAAGTCACCTTGACCATGACCCCTCAGCAGAACGCTTTAAGCCTCACAAAAGGAAACCTTTAATGACATGCAGAACTTAATACAAATGAATTACACACTTAGCAAAAGCCAAGTGTTTGGATTAGGAACACAAACACAGCACCAAAGAGGATTATCACAGCTTTAGTGATGCAACAATAAGCATTTAATGGGTTGAGCAAGAGGAGGGCTAACAAAGCAGATTTAGTTTCCTGAGTGAGAAAATAACAGAAAACCATGGTAACACAAACTCAAAATAAATTCAATTTGTGCTTTTTTTCGCACCCGGGAAACTAAATGTGTTAATATGACCTGCCAGCACTTTTTCTATCCTGTTGTGTATACAGTACATTCATAGTTATGGGACCATGTATACAACAACATGTATATACGGTACGTCCACACAGCAGCTTTGAAAAAATCTTGAAAATCTTGGAGCTGGGCGTGTCTGAGAGCTTGGGGATTTTTTTTGCAAGCAACCAGACCAACAACCAATCACATGAATGTCCCGCCCCCGACATACAAAGCAAAAAACCCCGGGGATTTTATGCGAGCAATATATATATATATATAAACTCCTCAAACAGGCGAAAACCTACCAGTTTCACCCACTGTCTCTGCCACCTCCCTCCATGCCTGGTTCCTCCGGTTTGTATCCCGGTAAATATTTCTGGTCGTAAAGAACCGGGTGATTTGCTACCGTAATTTCTCGTTTGGAATATGAGGAAATGAACTGCGGTCTGGCTCTCCCAGCTTGCATGCGGTTTGATTGGCTAGCGCTTGTACTGTCAGATTTGCATAAATGGGATTTGATTGGCTGACGCTTCCAGCTCAGCTTCAAAAGTTGAACATTGCTCAACTTTTGAATCCTGAAAATCCTGGAAATCTTCGCTTTGCCTCCCCACAATGCAGTTCGGCGAAAAGCGAGGCAAAGTGACGTCACCGCCATTCAAAGTCAATGGGGCAGAGAAGCGTTGGAAGATTTTTTTAAAGCTGCTGTGTGGATGTACCGTAACCCATATACGTGGATGTACTGTATCCTTATCTGCACTTTATCTACTCTTTGTACTCATTTGGTTGGATGCAAACTGAAATTCGTTGTACGATGTGCAATGAAAATAAAGTTGAATCTAATCTAATAATATTTGCATGAGTTCACTTGTCGTTTATTTTCTGAAAAATGTTCTTTTAAAGTCAAAACAAACCGTTGCAAATTCATGTTATTCAAAAGGAGATATTGTGCTAATGCTCAGGTTCATACTGCATGTTGTGACGTGGTGACATGCTTCTATTGTATTCTAGCCATGTGAATCTTTTAGATCGATGTTTTGAGATTTCCTTGCGTGGACAGGAATCTATTTTATTCTTAAAGATAGTGTTTGCGATAGGGCGGCAGAGAGTTACTGACCTCGTGAAGAGCTTCGTTGGCTACCTGGTGCCCAGCATCTGGAGAGGAAGGAAAGAATAAAGAGAGAGGACAGAGGATGATTCACGATTCCCCCGACGCAGTGAGCTTTTACTACTTTGTGAACAGATGACTGAATGAGTATATATATAGAATACAAAAATCCCATCTCCGCCCTCTCCATTGTGATTCACCTGAAACAGAGCAGATCATCTACTTTAGGAATTGTTTGCCAAGGTAGAGCTGTTTATGTCGTCGACATTTTTGAAACTGAAAATAAAGACCATGTGTTGTGCGAGAACAGTAACAGCTCCTTGGCCTCAGATTTCACTCTAACTCTTAGCGGGAACTGCCATGAACTCTAAAAGTACCTCTTTTCTCGGCCACATTTAAGCCGTTTCTCAATGTCGAGTACGCTTGCTTGGTAGCACATGTCTTCCGAGTCACTTGCTTCAGAAAAGAGGCAAGAATCCTTCCTGGCATTCGGAAAACGAAGAGTGGAACAGGCTAGCAAGTGTGCAGGTGTGCGTCATATGAGAGGCCCCGCCTTACATTTTCCGTCACAGATTTGGGGAAATTGGTCCATGAGCAAAGCATTGTGGGGATTTTAAGGACGCGAAGTCTACTCATGTGCAGCCTCGAAATTACCCCCAAACCAAGGACGCGGCCTCGGTGGAATTCCAAGTATGCTGGAGATTGGAACAGTCCTTCGGCGGCACTCGATGACGTAGCATCCTTGAAATATTGGCTTGGAAGCCAGTATCCTTGAGATTGAGAAACGGCCTTACATTGACTGAGGAAAGCAAATAATGAGTGTTGACTTTCAACACTAAATAAGGCATGTATTCATAGGATATAGTCAAACCCTGCAACCATTTGCCTTCTCAGCCTTATTTTTTTTATAAACACTAACATCTTGTATCAAATTGAAGCAGCAACATGAGCAACCAAACAAACCAACATCATTACCAGATCATGTACCAAAAGTCCGTACTGTATTGGGGAAGAGGGCGTTCAGTTACGCTGCTCCTGTGGCTTGGAACCAGCTGCAAGTTGAGCTGAAACTCAGAGAGCTGGTCTCTTTAAACAAACTCAAAGCTACTCTAACTGACCTTGAATCAGCCGCTGTGGCTGTAAATGCTTTGGCTAACTGTTGTATGACTGTGTTGTGATTGTGGGTTTTAAAATGGCCTGTAACTGTGCTGTTACCATTCCTGGGCCAGGACGCTCTTGAAAAGGATATTTTAAATCTCAATGAGACCTATCCTGGTTAAGTAAAGTTCAAATTAAAATAAATTAAAATGTAGTGGTTTGGTGCCTTGCTAATTGGCATCTTTATGCTTAAAACAAAATGTTTAAGAACATTACAAGTACATACCTGTATTTATTTGTTAATGTAAAGTAACTTTAAAAGGAAAATAGACACACAACTACATAATCAAACTGAGAGCTTGCTAAACGTATTACATTCATTGTATATTTATGTCCATTTTAGTCAACCTGGAAGCAGTAGTCCACCAAATGTAATAGCTGGTTGATCCGATTGTCACCAGATATATAACGTTTTTATCTTGCTAACTACTTTTCAAACAGCAGAGCTTTAATATGTTGGTGGGCTAACTGCCAGATTAGAAGGTTGTTTGAGCCAAAATGCTAATTGTGCTTTTGTTTATTAGCTTTAGTATAATAATGATAAGACTGCACACATTGTATTTGTTGTCTGTTATGAAACTATTTTTTTCACAACTCATTTGTCTTTAATTTAAACTTTGTGACTTCCCTAAACATATCGTCCCCTATGTGTGATTGTAATGGTTTGGTCCACTTGTTCAAAAGTATGCAGGGCTTTTTGATATCTTCAATTAATCAGGAAGTGATAGGGGCATTTTTATTGGAGGTGAAGTCGCTACACTAGTTTCAATGGTTGATTCTACTCGACCCCCTGCTGCCTCTCTACCCAGACCTCACCTCCCCTGTGTCGCTTGCCTTTCTGCTTCTCCTGAACCTTCCTGGTGAAATGTTTGTAGGCCTCCGTCTTCTGGTACTTCTCCAGCTCCTGCATGTAGCGCTCCTTATCTCGCTCCGCCTCATCCAAGTATCGCTGCAGAGAGAAGAAAGAAAGGTGAGGAGAGTAGGAAGGACTCAGTCAAATGTGAGGATTTGGAGAGTTCTTTTTCTTATCAGGATTAGTTTCTTTCAAAAGGCAAAAAACTGTAATTTCCAAAATGAATAACCTGCAGTAATACGAGGCTTAAAACAGATTAAAGCATGTTGTATTATCATTAGTTTGGGAATTAGAGGAAACACTTCTAAATCCATCTTTGTGCAAAGACCTGGTGCCAGGAAAGTGGATCCGACTGAGCTCTGAACTCGTGGTTTAACAATTAGATACACATCAGCAGGAAAGCTCTCAGGCTCTATCCAGTCTTTGCTTTTCAAAACAAAACATTTCCTAATCTTCTTCTTGAAAGAGAGCCAAGAAAAGCAGCAAACTGATAAAGCACTAGCTATTTCGCTAGCAGACCAAGTTGATGCTTTTTGATTAAACAACATGTGGAAACGCATTATCATTTTTGTTGATCCATGATCTGACATTTTTTTTTAAAAGGCCACCGAAAGTTCTCCGTGGTTTAATCACAATATCATCCCTCAGATATCTTTGAAGTGGAATATCAAATTGTTATGAAAAATCTGCCTGAACTCGACTGTTTTTCTCTCAGCAACTTCATCCTTTTGTATTCTTTTTCTGTTATTCTTGTATCCCAGTTGAGGGCGTATCGAGGACACAATACAAGATGCCATCAAGTATGGCAAAACAATCTGTAAAGGATGTCAAACTAAACTATCAAACACAGCCATGTATAAGTCAGTGTTTTGTCAGCTCTGAAACAGTGACACCATGGACTCAACAGGCTTTTGTTCCGACACGCTTTTTGTGTACAGGGAAAAAGAGATAGATAAAGTTCTCAGCTGGTTTGAGAGTGGTAAATGTGGCTTCAGATTAAGTGCTGGCAGGTTGCAGCTGAACATTTCGGTCCGGCGCTCTGGGGCACCGTTGGAGCGATTACTGAAAGTAATGACAATTAAAAATCCATCACTTTGATCATCAAAAACTGAACAGATTTTACTGCTGGCTGTCCTGCCTCTGGTCTGTTGATTCCCTTATCACTGCTTTTTCAAAACCGATATCGTCTTAGTTAGTTCCCATTGTTGCATTCATATTTACAGTATACAAACTGATGAAGACGTTGATGTTTCCATGGGTACATTTAAACAGAGTAATACACAACATTGACTATGGGAGAGAGGTCCCGCCCCTTAGCCTATAATGACAATGTGTTGGAGCGCTAGCCAATAGAAGCATGAGGGTTACATAGTGATGTCACTATGTTACGTTAGTAATCAAAGGAGTCCACAATGGAGGCGTTTCAGACAGGGGGGGGGGTGTGTGGGAGAGAAACTCCCTCTGGATGGATTTGGGGATTTTATCCTTTGCAGACCATTATCATGCGCAAACAAACTATATAGCTCACTACAGGAAAGGGCAAACTCCAGTCTTTTCAATCATACTGTGAATGTTTCAAAAATTATCAAGTACAGATCGCGTTCACACCGGAATAAATTCCCTGAGGGAAGATTACGCAAATTAAGCCGCTGAGGTCACTTCTTCTTCTTCTGCTTTGGGTTTACTGCCAGGCCGCAAACCACTTCACGGCGTATACTGCCACCCGAAGTCCCCGGACGGAAGTCCCCGGAGTTGGGGACTGGCTTCAGTAGAAGCTGCTGGGACTCCCAGCAGCTTCTACTGAAGCCTTCCGAGTAAATCGCCAGAACGCCAACACCTCCTCATCTCCACCGCTCCCATGTTTTGTTTTGTGTTGCCATAAGTTATTCTCTCTCTTTTGGTGCGCGGGGCTAATGCTAATGCTAATAATGCTAATGCCAGCAAATACAATGGCGGCTTCACAAAAACTTTTCAGAATTTTACGGGGCGTGGTTTGCAATTCGCCCAGCCAATAGAAATTGGTACTTTTTTCTCCCCAGGATAGTACCACCTCTCTAGCAGGCACTACAAATGAGTGTAAAAGTTCCCGGCACTCAGTACTCTTTTTGGTGTGAACGCAAAATAAGAGGTACCAACGGAACTAAACGGGAAAAGTACTCCGGTGTGAATCCGCCGATTGTGAATTATATCGCAATTGGAGTATAAATCAAAAATGTTTGTAATTAGTTATTTATCCAACCCTCATTGACACATGATTCCTCACAGTTGTTTTCTCAGTCTGGATCTTCCTCACTGACCTGCTTCTCCTCGGGGGGCAGCTTGCTCCACTCGTTGCCCAGCATCCTGGTGATCTCTGGGAAGGGCACGTCCGGACGCTCGGCCCGAAGCTGCTCCCGTCTGTCGTTCATGAAGCGGACGTAGCCCGTGAGGGGGGCCTTGGGTGCGTTGCTGTCCTTCATCGGCTTCTTCCTCTTCCTCCCCTTGGTCCAGTTGCCACGTCGGGGCTTCTGCAGAGACGACAAAAACAGAGATGTTTTTAAGCTCCAGGTAGCAGTCCTGTGTCTGTTATGTAATGGCAGGACGTTCATTGGAGTTTGAATCGGAAAACATTTTCATGTGTTAACAGCGAGTCCAGCTCTTACCTCGTCTCCATTTCTCTGGCCGTTGTTGTCGGCGTTGGCTCCAGGAGAGGCGGTCTGCTCCTCCATGACCACGATGACTACGGTGAAGATCTGGGGGGAAAAACAGAGGGAGATGTTAGAATAGGAAACTTCTCAAACCAGTAGGATGAAAGCTCGACGTGAGACGAAGACATTGTTCTGAAAGTCACAAGTAAATCTCAATTATCGCAAAATATGCCTTTTTTTTTTCAAACTCATATTATTTGTGCTCGAAGAAAATATCTATTCTTCTGTATAATTTTTTCCAAATGGTTTCAGTGACATGGAATTTATTTTCCATGCTTCTGTCCTCCAGCTTGATTGGAGGCTGTTGGATTGTTTCAAATAAAGTAGATCTGGCACATTAAGTGTTGACTTGAACAAATAGCATTAATGTTAGTGATTCAGGAAATGAAAAGAAAGTCATTTATTTGTGGCCAGCTTGCGGGAAAGTAATTACGTTTTTCTCATTCAAAAGGCAAAAGTCCAAGTGAAGTCACCACTCATGAGTCATTGGCTCCAGTCTGGTTTCAAGTCTTCGTTTTTTTCTCATCTCTGGTTAGAGCTACACACTTTCCTGCCATATATGATCTTGAAAGGTCATCCATTAGTTAAGGTAAGGCTTACCTCACCACAGACACACATAGACACACATTTTATCCCGATGAATGTGAATGAAGCACTTTGAGACAGGGTTTGAGCGAATCGCGGATTGTCGATTCTCAGTATTGTACGCTATCCGAACGTGCTCTTGGCCAGTCAGGCTTCCTCTAATAGAAATGTCTTGCTGCTATCAATCATCATCGAGCAATTTAATGAAACAAAACAACAACACCCCCACTCCTTAGATGCTATTCTAGCCTAATTTCAACAGGAGGAAGTAGCTGTTGAACTGTCATAGCTACATCTCAAAGATCTCTCTGGGAAATAAAATCTGTTCTCTAGCTGAACTTCTGTTCAAACTAAGCTTTCAAGAGTCGTGCTGTGGACAGATTTTTTTTTTTTTACTAGAGTTATATCATAGCTTGAAACACATTTTTACTACTAACTACTTTTAGAATAATATTAGGTCAGTTATGAAACACAAAAAACCGAACAACTCTAAATTAATTCAGGAAGCACCTAATTAAAAATATACTGACTCAGGGCTCTTCCGGGCAAACAGCCCAGGTTGTATTTTAACCTTTTGCCCCTCTTCTAAATACAACGTGGGAAGCAAGCCTCTGTATCCTGGAAGTGGTTTTGCCCCCTGTCACTAAGTACTGTGGGAAAAGTCACAGAGGAATTAGCCGGTCTACCACAAAAAGCACTTTTGGGAAGAAAATGAGGGGGAAATTCCCCCAACAGCAGCATCAGTTAGGCAGGGTTTCTCTCTCATACTCTATGATGCCTGAGGTCAGCATACTCTATGATGCCTGAGGTCAGCTTCTAGTGACACATCAAAGTCATACAGATACTGACAAACAAAAAGGTGTGTCGCCTATTAAACAAACTGTACCAGCAGGTAGGGCTTTAAGATGCTGATGCTTAACTATGAACAAACACTTTGCAGCTAACAAACATGTAAAAATACTTTATATTCCCAGTGTTTTGCTTCCTAAACCTCACAAATAAAAGCTATGCCATAGTACCCTCTGCTGGGTGAACGCACACAATACATGATACAATGATACATGGTTTAACGTGGACAGAGTAATATCTCTACACTAAGTGCTTCACTATTTCTTAAGTTCACTTTACACACAGAAAATGCGTTAATCTTTTTAGACTCCTCAAGCATTGCTCTGTATATTTAAATGATGATATATATGACTGTTTGCAAGCATTTAAATATTCCTATTCCAAGCTATGCATCCTAGAATAGGCTGCAATAAATACAAGGCAAACATAGACCTAAAAACTGTGCTATCCTATATTTTAAATCCGAAAAAATAGCTAAATAAAAGTAATTAGCACATGTTGTTGTTATGTTAGCATTGAGCGTTGTTTATTGGTTGTAGTAACGTTACTGTGAGGTCCTTAATGCTTATGTATGAGCACCCAGTCAGCAGGGTTGAAAGCGTTGGTGTTATCAAATGCTGTAGTAATTATGGTAAGACAATATATAGTCACACTCGTTAGTGAGTGGTCAGAATCTAATGTAACGTAGCAACGTATGTCATTTTAAATTGGCAGACGTTTAAATGTCGATGATATTCTCACAAATGTTGTGAGCATTTTTATTAGCTAGCTTCGGTTATACAAATGAGCTAATGTCAGTTTTAACAGCTGCGGTACATAAAATGCGCTTTTCAGCATGTAGGACTGTCTTAAATTAAAAATGTTTAAAAGCAAAGACATATTGAAGATATCATCAGAAAAAATCGTCTAACACTAGGATATTGGACTGATGTTCCTAGCTAGCGTTAGCACTCAGTTAGCAAGCAGTCAGCTAGCATACGGGCACCTATTTTTTTGCTGTAGGTTACATTAACTCGTCAAGATGAGATTTCATACTATGTTAACTGAAATATTGAATGTATATTTATCAAAATCATCGAATGAAAACTAACCTTAGATAACGTAATCCGTATCTGTACCTGTGCAAATGATTTTCCTAATCAAAACAATACAGCAGCAGCCTGGACATAGAATCAAACCACATAGACAGGCATGTAGCTAAGTTTGCTTAGTACTAAAAAAATGCTGCTATATTTTCCAGTATTTCCTAATAATGTATCGTATTTGTGTTTGTCCTTCTTTAGAAATGAAAATAGAGAATGAATCACAGAAACATCTGAAATGCATTGTAAATAGATACTGTAATATGTTGACTTTAACTGGATATATATGGATTCAACCTATTTATGGTACACACCAGAAACAGGAATATTATATTATTCAACATGATGTGCTTTGAAACTTCAATAGGAATCAACCGATGAAAACACAAATAACCCTACACAATTGAATCCAACACAAAGAAAGGACAATTAATTTAATTAGAGCAAACTGATCTGGATATTCTACTTCTATGGCCCCTCGTTGGTCACCGTTTTCTTCGTGTACATAGACCAATGTCTTTAAGGGTGTTGCTGCCCCCTACTGTTAGTTTTACTAATTACATTTCTCAAATGTATTTCCATACAGTTTCAAGATTCAAGGCTTTTTTTTGTCATTCGTTCATATCTACAGTGTAGTTATGTCGATGAAAATCTTAGGTCACAGGCTCCTCCAACAGTGCAACACAATACAACAGATACATAGTGCAAATAAATACAATAAATTGAATATAAGTAGTGCCATAAGAGACTATATACAAGTGATAACTAATTTGTAAATTGAAAAACAGGTGAATGTTATGGATGTTCTGAGTTCAGGTGTTTAACAGTCTTATGGCCTGTGGAATGAAACTGTCCCTGAGTCTGGTGGTTTTAAACCTGATACTGTTACAATAGTAACCTCCCTTAGGGAATGTCAAGCTATATTTTTAAGATGTGAAAAAAAGACTAAACATTTGGGCTGGAAAGAAGTATCAAATGGATTAGATTAGGACATTTTCATCTCATTTTGATGTACAGATTATTTAGGAAATAATTAGGCCAGAATCAGGGGTGGCAAGCCTTTAACTCTTCTTTTTTTTTTTTTTTATGTAAAGGGCATTCATTGAGGTCAATGTTGAAGCTGCAATTTGAAATATCTCGATCTGTCAAAGTGTTGGAGCTCTGGCAGGGCCACACAGACACACAGCTCACTTATAGCAACTTCTACAATGCTGGAAACCCTGGGGTAAATCATTGGTCAATTATTCTTTTGAGGAGAACACACTGATTACTTAAAAAGTCCTTAAGCACAGCCTCATCGTTTGGGCTAATTGGCCTGTCCAAACAGGAAATTCGGTAACACATTAGATTCCTCTTATGGACGTACAAAGGAAAAGTAATGAAGCTCCCAACCCAGAAAAACCTCCCCTAACTTGAAAGATATAAAATTAACAAGAGAGCGAGAAGATTAACACTCTAATTCCAAATTACCAGATCGCAAATCAACACCCAGGCGGGAGTTACCTAACTGTGGCTGCAGTCTAATTGAAACTTTGATTGCAATCTTATTGCAATTACCCAAAGTTAATCCAACCCAATTCTCAGGCTCATTACACATAGGTTGGGTACATCCACAGTTCAGAAAGTTAAGTCTCCTTAACATTTCGTTTTTTCAAGATCTTGTAGACATATCAATTGCTTGGGATGTAATAAATGTTTTCCCAGAGATTCTCCCAGAGAAATAACAAACCTCTGAACCATCATTTACTGTAATTAAACCCTTTAACATTAAATTAATTCTGTTTTTGTTTATAGTTGGAAAAACTCTTATTCCACATGTTCTGATTGTGTCACATGCATTATATACTCTAAAAGGTAAAATATTGATTTTATCACATCACAAATCCTTCATATTGTATACATTTTAAATATGTCATGGATCATTTTTATCGAGTTGTACGTATAATGAAGTTACAGCCTTTAGTCACATGTCTTGTGGCTTTTTTTTGCATTCAGAGGCTGCTGTCAGTGAAAAAACTGACATCTCTGGCTTTTCAACAATGGACATTTCCCTTCAACTCTGATGAACATCAATGCAAAATAGCAAGTCCACAAAGCCCAAACCAAAAGATGATATCTGGTATTGAGTTTTAAGATGGCTGAAAAGATTCTGCTATAAAATCAATTGAAGCTCTCAACTGTTTACCAATTTTATTTATTTATAATAGAGATCTCACCACAATGCAACCAGCGAGAACTAAATGCTGCTGGAAGCTATAAGGCTTTTTTTCCTGCATGGGGACTTACTCACAATCACAACAACAGGTAGGCAAATTAGATATGATCATTTTCTGTTGAGGTGAACAGAGGAAAAAAATCCTCTTGCAATAATATGGTAATCTGTACCAGCAGATATCTCATATTCTAGCTTTCCAAGAGTCATTCATTAATATTTAGCATTGCCTGTGGATTCATGTTTGTCTCTAGTTGGCTGACTTGGAACACAGAACTGAAGCAGGCCAACTGTTCAAATCCCAGCAGCAGCATGTCTGGCTTCGATTTCTTCCATTCAGCATCAGTGGTCACTGCATAGTATCAGAAGGCTGTGAAACGGAGAGCCAGGTTCAATCAGCTCTAAACTGGAGACTCTTCAGATCCCGGCAGGCGTCCAGCTGTCGCCTGTACGGTTATCCACCTGTCACGTCACGTCCAATCAGCCGCTCGCAGCCAGAGAGGTTGAGTGCAGATGAAAGGGTTTCCTGCCGATGGCCCTCTGCGGGTCGGCCATATGTCCTTGCCAGTCGGCCTGTGTGGCCTGGAAAGTGACAACGTTGTGACACAAACACTGCATGCATCAAGCCCTCCTTCTGCCTCAGGATATACACGATGATAATGTCACATGACAGGTCAGGAAGGTGATGATAGATAATCTTGGCAGTATTATCATCTTTTTTTAAATTATGCTAGTGCGTAAATAAGTTGGATGTGAAGTGAGTGTCGAGCACTGTTCATTAGTATTGTTTTAAAGACTACATCCACTTTCACACCAAGTGCTTTACCGTATAGTGCCGGCACTTAGTACCCCCATAGAACTAAGTACAGATCGCGTTCACACCGGAATAAGTTCCCTGAGGGATTATTACGCAAATGAGCCGCTGACGTCACTTCGTCTTCTTCTGCTTTGGGTTTACTGGCAGGCCGCAACCAACTTCACAGCGTATACTGCCACCCGAAGTCCCCGGCCGGAAATCCCCGGAGTTGGGGACTGGCCTTCCGAGTAAATCGCCAGAACGCCGACACCTCCTCATCTCCACCGCTCCCATGTTTTTTTTGTGTTGCCCTAAGTTATTCTCTCTCCGTTGGTGCGCGGGGCTAATGCTAATGCTAATAATGCTAATGCCAGAAAATACAATGGCGGCTTCACAAAACTTTTCAGAGTTTTACGGGCCGTGGTTTGCAATTTGCCCAGCCAATTGAAATTTGTACTTTTTTCTCCCCAGGATAGTACCACCTCTCAGCAGGCACTAAAAATTGGGGTAAAAGTTCCCGGCACTAAGTGCTCTTTTTGGTGTGAACGCAAAATAAGGGGTACTAACGGAACTAAACGGGAAAAGTACGGGGAAAAGTACTCCGGTGTGAACGCGCCTAATTGAGTCATTCTACAGAAAAGGTGGAATCGGGTGATACAAATCTGCTGAAATATATTCCTTCTAAACACATAACTCTAACTCTTAACTTGATGAATCCACAACAAGTAGAGCTTAAAGTATTTTTATTATTTTTATACATTATACAAAGCTTATTTGTATAGGAATGTCACTGGTGTTACGTGTTACCAGGAAGAAGAGTGACACCAGTGACGGTAACACCAGTGACAATTTGGAGAAAGCACTACCATTTTAACAAAATGGCTGCAATGTGTCAGACCAAATATGGCTTCAGTGAATATCAAAATCGTTTAACTCTTCAATACAATACATTTTCCCATTCAAATGTTCACCCCTAGGGCTATGCAATGAGTAACACTAATGACAGACTTGAAAGACGCACGTACAATTTGAAGATAAAATGACACCTTTAACAAACAAAGTAAGAAGTATCTGACTTTCCTTCTTTGTCCACTGCACTGCCTCAAAGGATCTCTTGTTACAGGAGGCACTTCAGAGACAGTACATTATTTCAAAAATAAAAGCGTTTTGTTTAGCAGTTACACCAATGACGTAATTTTGGGTGACTGACATTTATTGGATATTATTAATAATAATTTGGGTTTTTTGTTACCATTTCAGTGTTATATTTAATGTATGTAATGTTATGCATGAATGAGATTTATTTATTGAAAAAAAAAAATTTGAAATGAAAACTATAGGCTCCACTTCCATGTATGATCAAAGTGGCAAGGCAAAACTTGGCATGTTAAATAAATAGCAATTTATGTATAAAACCATTTTTAAATTTTTTAAGTTTAGTACCATTGCAAAGACAATCTCTATTTATTCAACATATATAATGAATGTGAGTATTAGGTCAATGTCATGTATTTTGGTGTCTGCAAAAGTAAGTGACAGCACTTTCACCTTTTCTGTAGAATGACCCAATTGTCACCAAAGATACTGTATACATCAAATATGTTATTTCAATCACTTTATAATATTATATTGTTTATATTTGTTCATGGTTTTCTGTCTGATTGGGTTGGTTAGCCTTTCGTTTATTTCAAACCATGTAACTCATAATAGGGTTAGGGTTAGGGTTAGACAAAAACAGAACAAATCCAATCAACTGTCCACATATAGCAAACTCTAATCAAACACATTTGAATAAAAACTATAAAAACTATAAATACATATTACATCTACGAAAGGTTTAAGGCAGATACTGGGAATTGGTTTGTGATTTGATTTGAACTCAGTTTGTTTTCTGATTGCTTCTCGTCTCTTTGGCTCCTTTCTGTTACTCTCTGTTTTATGGATCAGGTTTTAAAAAAGAAAGATTTAAAAATACACAGCATTTAGATAGAGTGTTTTATAAAGATGAATACAACATTAATTGTGTATCTCTTCCTTCTCACAAGAAACTAAATGGAATATAGAACAGAAAAGGATAAGATGCTCTGTTGTCGGGTAGAAAATCTAAACTAAATGTTCCTTTTTTCCACTGGCAAGCAGTATGAGGGTGTGGTCAGATATACATTTGTGTGCATAACATTATGATTGTTACATTGGGTAATGATGATGCCATCTGCTTGTATGAACACTGGTGGCACATCGGTTGAACACTGACACAAACATCGAATGAAATAAAGGTCATACAAGCACACAGCGAGCTATCGAGCACATAATTGGCTTAGCTTTTTTCCTCAGCTGCATTCATTTGGTTATTGATGAGAATACATCTACTGCAGTCCCTTCATGCTTTAAGATAGGTAGTTAATATTTATACCACTGTGTGTTGTTTGAAAACAAGGATGTCAGCATATGCTAAGTAATGCATGTGTTAGCTAAGTTAATGACCTCATCAGCATAACTGGTTATGGTTCAGTATATGACGTGAATGTGGCAGCACATTAGTTCCTCTTTCTTCTCATGCACAAACACAAAGCTGTGAGCTTTGCTAGTACCACAGAGAAGAAGAGCTCAAAGGGCGCAAGGACTTTATTCAGCATCTTGTTGCTATGCAACTGTCTAATTATACTTAGGTAGCTAACCTGAAGAATGAAAGAGGGATGATGTTGAAATATAATGGGATGGAGATGAATGAGTGGGAGTATTTTATGCTGGGAGAACACACTGTGGAGACTTTTTCTTTTTCTTTCCCAAAAACCTGTTGCTGGAGCAGGGATGGGCCGCAGAGGGCTGAGACGTTTAAAGGGGCCCTATTATCCACTTTTCAAGGTTCATATCTGTATTTCTACTAATGTTTAAATGCTGTAATGTTAAAAATCTCTTTATTTTTCTCATACTGCCTGTTCTGCAGCATAATATAAGAACCCAAAAACAGCACACCAGCAGATTTCAGCGATCTGTACACCCTTATTGTTGGAACTTCTGAGTGAAACTACCTGGGGGAAAAAAGGGATCATACTGTATGTAATCATGACCACAGGGTGAACCTGAATATCTCCAAGCTGTCATTATCATCATCACCCGATCCATTTTCATCACAGCGATTTGATTCCTCTTTCTGCTCACAAAGTCTGGCAGTCATGAAGAAATAGCAGAAAAAGATTACTATTACACAGGTGATTGACATCTAAAAATA